>NW_020825597.1:0-100153 GCF_003286085.1 Drosophila persimilis
ACAGAGCGAGAAAGAGTGAAATAGTTTTCTTGATTCTGGCTATAATAACAATACGATCTGGTTCAGATTTTGCACTCTAGCTCTAGCTCTTATAGTCTTTGAGCACTAGGCGCTGAAGGGGACGGACAGACGGACGGACGGACGGACGGACGGACGGACAGACGGACAGACAGACATGGCTCAATCGACTCGGCTATTGATGCTGATCAAGAATATATATACTTTATGGGGTCGGAAACGATTCCTTCTGGACGTTACACACATCCACTTTTACCACAAATCTAATATACCTCAATACTCATTTTGAGTATCGGGTATAAAAACAACACTGCCGATGCGACAAAAGCCATCTCCGCAACATCAGCTTAAACCCTTCTAAGGCCACCAGAAGAACGCCGCACCTGAAGACCACATCGGGACGAACCAAATCGTCGACCTCACGGGGGACACCGACTCGGAGAGGTCCGACGTCTACACGGACACGGAGAGCGAAACGTCGTCCGGCAACAGCACGGACGACGGAGAGGAGTACACCACGGACTCGGAGGAGGAGGAGACCCCCGAGACGCGGAGGTACGACCCCCCGCCGCCATACTACCGCCGTTGCCCGCCGGGCAGCATCACATTGCAAGAAGGGCCGTCGGAGCTGCCCTCGTACCAGCAGGCACTGAGAGCCACCCTACCACGCGTCCCTCGGATCTCGGCCCCTTCGTTTTCACCATTCGCCCATTCGACGACTACTCTAGGCCCCGCGACGCACCCCGACGCCTGAGGTGTAAGAGCTATCTGCTGCCGAGTACGCCGCCCGTTGGACGGTGGCTCCGCCAGAGTGGACAACGAACACCGCCAACCGAAAGACATCAGGTCACGCGGACTTTCCCCACTCCAGGCCAAGCCATCGGCCAAGTGCGGTCTTCCGGGTTCATCAACTGCGGAAAGATGTGGCCGCGAAAATCTGCGACGATCACCAAGAACGGCAAAGTGCACTCCGACGCGGAAATGCATTTTCAAACCCGCAGACCCAGCAATACGGACCTATAAAAAGACGGCGACGAGAACCAAAGAACAACTAACGCAGAAAACTTGGTTCGGAGTACAGACGTTGTACCCGGATCTTACAAGAAACACCGGCGATCAATTAAACTAAGTTCATTTAAAGCACTAAGAATTATAATAAAGTGTCAAATTATCCAAGTAAACACCCGATTGCGTAAGTTCACTCCAACTAGCCGAGGCACCGACACTACCCCACCCCGAGTCCACGCACGCCGTTTCGTATGCACGACGAGCGACGTTCACTCCAGCCCCGATCCACCTCTCTACGATTGGCCGACCCCCGACGCCGCCCTTAATGTTCCATACATTTCTACAAAATTTCTTGTGGATTGAACCCTGGACGTGACTGAGCTTACCTGAGCCTGAAATATGTCCATCACACCACATGCCCCTCCCACTCTCCCTCCCACTCCCAATCTCCCTTGAGATGAAGAACATTATAACTGATTTAGTGGCCAAGAAGGAAACCTTTAAAGGGGATGATCGCAAGATGTAAGGATTCACGAATGCTTTAAGGCATAGAAGGGCAACCGCAAATTGGGTGATATTCGTCTACGTCTATTCGTCTACTCGATAAACTTTTCTTGTCTTGTATTTCTTTATAAAATATATAAAACGTTTTGAGCATCCAGTTTCTCGTTCAGCCCACGATCGCGCCACTGGATCATATCATTGTAGATGGGAACAGCATTGCCATCGTCTAGGGTGAGGTCCTCGATCACGTGCCGGTTGCCACGAAGTGCCCCCTTCGATTGGGGGAGAAGTAAAATGTTAAACTAGATGTGTAGTGTGTAGTAGTAGTGCTCGTCTGTGATTGTGTGTGATTGTGAAATCCAAGCGAGTATCTCGTCTGACACTTCAGGCAGTGACTGCTTTTCTCCATGAGATATGTTTTCGAGTACATAGTAGGATAAAAACAAAAATATTATACGACACAGTAGGCTATATTTTATGTGATTTTTCTAGTATCAATCTAGTATTCTTATGAGTGTGTCTAGTACATTTGGTATTTTTTCTACAATAAATCAGCCAGCCCAGGCCGAGGGCCTGATTATCGACGATTTTGCAGGAATTGCTGATAGCTTAGGACGTCCATAAACGCCAGGTTGGCCAACGGTTCTGTGTCGTTCGAATGTTTCGGATTCGGTCGTAATTCCGCCTCTTTGGGTGCGACATCTGCCTTTGGCACCGCTGTTGAATTGACATTAGAATCGGCTTCGGATTTGCTTCCGAAGAAAAAATTGGTCAGGATACTCTCCCGCCTCTTGCCGCCGGGATCACCAGTATCCCCGCGGGCTCGACCGCCACCACCACCGCCCTCGTCCATGAAGGGCGTCATTATTTCCATGGGGAAGGGGTAAAGGATACAGCAACGGCGCTCTGCGGCAATCGAGGTGAGAATTTGTAGATGCCTTAGCTGCAGGGTAATCTTGGTACTCCCATTAATTTGTGTTTGCTTTATAAAATATGAAACAAAAAACGGACAAACATTACATGGCAAACAAACATGTTAATCGATACTGTCTGGCATCTTAGCACGGCGTCGCTGTTTTGCCTGCTTGGAACGCTTGCCGTCTCCACCACCATCGTTACAATCTTGCTCTTGTTTTTGACCGTCCTTCATCATGACAGTGGGACCAATGCACAATGGTCCGAACGACCACTTTTGTTGGCCAAAATTAATAACTCCCGAACGGAACAAGATTTTTTCATTTAGTTTTTTGTATTGGATATATATAATCAAAAAGAAATGGATTTAAGAAAAATATGGGTGTGGCACCGCCCCTTTTTTAAATAATTCATTATTAAATTTGTAGTTATAGTGAAAAAACGTATTAAACATATTTCATTTAAGAAAACGGCGTTGCAAGACTAAAAAAAATTTTGATTAAAATAAAAATAAAATCGTTTAAAGGTTTCCGTAAATTATTGTCGAAATCCTTGTCTAGAAGCAAGGTTAACGCCTCGTTAGGTGATGTGTGTGCCGGCTTTCCGACTGGGTCCTGTAAAACCTTACGAACTTAATTAGCATTCTCTGGACATAAAGATAAATATATTGAAATAAAGGCTTGTGGCCAATCCACATATTTTCGTTCCAACAACTTTGAATTTTACCGGCATTTGTTCCGATATGTTGCCAAACGATAACAAATTTTCTTGCTGGTACCTTCAAAAGCTTTATTAATTTCATATGATATGTCGCCTTAAGATCCGTTTTCAAATAATTGATAATTTTACCCTTCTCTGAATTCCATACGGCAAAGAAATCTGCATTTTCGAATTTGAGGTTATGCTATATTAATGAAAATTCCAAGAATTGTGGTAAAAAGTGGCATTTCTAACTATATACATTTCAAAAAGAATTTATTAATCTACGACACACAAAAGGTTTCAGGGTGGGACTAGGTAGGACCAAAGACTATAAAATACCAAGATGTTGCATGAGCGACCAAAAAGCTGTTCTATGGCGGGTCCTAACATTAGAACCCAAAAGGCACGAGGGAGCGCGCGGGGTTTCAATTCCCTTTTCGCCTGTACTTCGTCTCTACCGCGACCCCGCTGCCCATTGGTTTCGTCTGTTCGGCAATGCCTTCACCAGCAACGAAATAATTCTGGACTCTCGAGCCTCAGCACCGTCGAAGCGGTGGTCGCGGATCGCCGATGTCTTTGGAGCGGCACAGTGGGACCTTTGGCCTTTGGCTAAATTAGTTAGTGAATATGAGTTCAATAAATATTTGCACACTGAAAAAATGTTAAACTTTGAGTGCTTATATCTTCTAAACTAAAACTATCTTGAAAATTCGATTGGAAAATTCTCTATTAGATGCGTACTTTAAATTGATCTAAAGCAATCATACAATTTTTTTACTATTTCGGCTGAGTCCCCACTGTGCCGCGCCAAAGACACTTAGCCACCACGCTGCCCTACGGTTTCGGCACGCAGACGATTCATATTTTGTTTTTGTATTCTTTCTCTCGAGACACACCGACTCGACGCTGACCGAGGCATTGACGAAGCCGAGTAGCATTTCGGAGGCGAAGGTAGCGTAAAAGAGAATTGAAGTAATAGCCCCGCGCGCCCGTACCATGAAGCGTCAAACAAAAATTGAAAAAGAATTTGTTCCTCATGCAACATCTTGGTATTGTATAGTCTTTGGTAGGACTCACTTTGTAGACTTTTTCAAAAATTAGTTTTCATTACAAGTTGGCACATGTTAAAGGCCTCACTTTAACCTTCAATTACGAAGACATCACAACTACTAGAGACAGTTAAAAACTCAATACACGTAGTAAGAACCCGACAGATTAAGATTCATCAAAAAAATTTAATCACGTCTTGGCGTTTTTCAATCTTTGAGAGATCTAAAGTGGTTATTAATTTGGCACGTGCTTTACTAAAAAAACAGTGGGTTGCACAGCTGATTTTGCGAATGTGTCGCCATCTATGGAAATTTCTGGTACGCAGATTTAATGGTCGATCTTTTTCTAATGCAGAGCTATCAAAACCAGGTGTCAGTTTTGACTTTGAAAAATTAGGTTTTGGCCAACAAAAGTGGTCGTTCGGACCATAGTGCAATGTGCTGCTCTAATTGCTCCACGGAGTTGAATTGTCCATCACCACCTCCATCGTTACGAGCACGACGTTGCTTGTGGCCGGCCTTGACCATGACTGTCTTCTTAATTGGCTGCTTGATTTGCTCCATGGAGTTTTGCTTGCCGTCTCCAGCGCCTACTTTACCAATGTCCTGCTCGAATTGTCCCACCGAGTTGCACTTTCCGTCGCCACCACCATCGTTGCGACCACGACCTTGCTTACGACCGCCCTTGACCATGACAGTTGTCCCAATGTGCTGCTCGTCTCCAGCTTCTTCGTAACGATCACGCTTTTGTTTTTTGGCGGACACGTTGGCACTGTCGCCAATATCCCGCTCGAAGTGCACCATCGACTTTAGCTTGAAGTGGAGCTCGTTGGCGAACTCGTGATCAGACTTCCGGTTTTAAAATGAAGTTCCTATAAAAATTAAACCAAAATTAAACCAATGAAATGGATGAAATACAAGAAAAAGGAATCCGGGGGAAAGAAGAAAGGGCAGTCGAAGAAAACTAAGGGGAAAACGATGGGGAAAATCAGGGAATAATTGCAGGCCGGGAAGAGAATGTGGGAGTGAGAAAAAGTAAGGGAAAAGTATGGATACCCTTTGAAACGATAGAAGAAAACCAGCTCCCTCTCACAGTGTGGCTTAGCACTTATTATAGGTTTTCATTATTTTTAATCACTCAGTCAACGAATAGAAATAAGTCCCAAAAACTAGATATACATATTTCAAAAACAATTTCGATCTTTATTCAAAATTTTAAACGAAGCATCTCCGTGTGCCACATTCGGAGGCGCCCCAATAGGCCTCGCTCCCCAGTCTGATTCGCGGCTGAGGCTGGAAAATGGTCAATGGCTGTGTGTTGGAGTGACTGGAAGGAAGGCTAGTATATACCGTTAAAATTTTCTGGAATATCTTGAAGATGGTTTGGCCCATGGGCCATTTGTAGGCCATTGTGCAGCTCCACAAAAATTGTGAACCGTGAAGTCGTAGGGCTGCGCGATGGCCATCATCAAGGACCAAGCGCGGATGCGTTTCACTAGCCTGTGCCCTCACCGAAGACCCCATTTCCATCAGCTATGCGCCCCCGAATGATAGCCTTTGATTTGGACAGTAATTTATAATAAAAATAATTTATATTTTGACAATAATTTGTATGACTTTAGATGCAAAGAAAAGCCAACTTTTCCAGACTGCAAATCCCTTGAGAAATGCCACAAACCCCGCAGAAGAGAAGGAGCCATAGGGGCAGGGGCAGGGACAGTAGCAGGTGCTGAAGGGTAGGTGGGCTGTGCGACTGACAGACAGAAGACGAGCCCTGACAGGCATCGAGGCAGAAACTTGTTAGCAATGCTCCCCCCGCAACCCCCCTCCCCATCCCCGCCCTTTGGCTGTTGTTGCCTCGTTTTCGCTTTTCCTTTTCGCATTTCGCTTTTCGTTTAAATTGTGCAACATTTCCGAGATGCAAAAATGCCGCTTGCCTTTGCCTCTTCGCCGAGTAATTAAAATGCAAAGCAAAGTGCAGCAATTTGAGCCTAATAATAATGGCAGCAGAAGCAGCAGCGAACAGGAGCCGACGGCAGCATAACGGGCGGGAAATCAACAAACAAACAACTAAATGGGGGACAAACAACAAAATGGTTAGCCCCAACGTGCACCGGCCAATATCGTGGCACATTTCAACGCAACATTTCCCAGAGATGCCAGACATTGAAACTTTCTTAACGTTTTCAATTTCCGCCTCAAAGCCGAGAGCAGGGAAGAGAGAGAGAGAGAGCAGGAAAGAGAGAGGTTGAGAGAGTAAAGTGTGGCAATTGAAAATTGAATGTGCCCCGTCGTGGAAGTGGACACAGACCCCAAAAACATCATAAAAGCTTAGACCTAGAGCCGCATAATGCACTGAGAGAATATTTATGGAGACTACGATATATTTCGATTAACATACAGGCGATAACGTTACATATCGATAGCCATACAACGTGAAATATTATTTTGATCAAAACATTATAAATTAAACTTTAAATAATAATTTAACGAGGGGGAACGTTTTGAGTTGCTGCGGACACCGCAACTCTACGGTTATACCCGATACTAAGTCAGTATGGCTCTCCTCCGGCAGACGCCGCTAATATTAAACGACACGACAAAGAGTGCGTGCGAGAGAGACAGAAAATCAGTCTGAGCGTGACGTCGGGCGCTGCGTAGCCACTGCAAATTGATTTGTTCCTTTTGGCTATAAAAATGATCCGATCTAATCCAGATTCAGCAACCTGATAGATATGGTCATTATTTATGATTCTGCGTTTTTAGTTTTCTCGAATCTGCAATATTGTTGATGCAAAAGATTTTCGTCCTTTGTGTGGGCGGAAGGGGGTGGGGCGAAATTTTGAGATATACGTTTTATAGTGAGATCTAACAGGAGTACGGACACTAAATTTGGTTACTCTAGCCTTAATACTCTCTGAGATTTGTGAATATCCCCAGATTTGCATCCTTTGCGGAGGCGGAAGGGGGTGTGGCGAAATTTTGAAACAAACTCGTCTCGGTCTGATATATTAGGAGTGTGGATACCAAATTTGGTTGCTCTAGCTTTTATAGTCTCTGAGATCTAGGCGCTAATGTTTTACTCTAAGCAAAGCCGCCTATGCTACGTGTGTGTTAGAGTGAGACAGAGCGAGAAAGAGTGAAATTGTTTTCGTGATTCTGGCTGTAATAATTATACGATCCAATTCAGATTCTGTAGTCTAAAAGATATGGTCATCCTCTACGATTCTGCGTTTTTGGTTTTCTCGTATCTTTAAAATTGTGGATGCCACAGATTTTCGCCCTTTGTGGGAGCGGAAGTGGGCGGGGCAAAGTTTTGAAATATTTTTGTAGCAGTGACATATCACGGAAGTCTGGATCCAAAACATCGTTGCTCTAGCTCTTATAGTCTTTGAGCATTAGGCGCTGAAGGGGACAGACAGACGGACAGACGGACAGACGGACGGACGGACAGACAGACATGGCTCAATCGACTCGGCTATTGATGCTGATTAAGAATATATATACTTTATGGGGTCGGAAACGATTCCTTCTGGACGTTACACACATCCACTTTTACCACAAATCTAATATACCCCAATACTCATTTTGAGTATCGGGTATAAAAATTAAGTAGAAAATATAAATAATTATAATTCATAATATTATTATTATTATTCCATTGTACTATACATAAATCTACAAAATATGTACATATAATACGATAATTTTGATCAAAACAATTTAAATTGAATTTCATAAATATTTGAGTAATTAATAATAAAAATAGATAATTCTATTATTATTCCATAAAAAAACTGTACATAAATCTACGGAATAGTTTTCTCCAGGTGTCAACCCCATTCGGATTATATAGATTTATCCACTTCCAAATTTAAGTTTAAGGCAGCTGCAGTTAATGGGTTAAAGTATCTCTCAAATGCAGCTCATTAAAAATATTTTCAAACTCAAAAATGTCAATAATTTTCGCTTCTTTCGCCATTCCCAGGTTAGACGGCCTACATTATATTGCTAAAAATGTGAATTAATTTGAGGTTGGCGTACATATATCGTAGTGTAATCGATAGTATCGAGCCAAAACGATCTTAATTATGATCACTAGATTTAAGAGATATACGAAATAAAACGAATGAGCAAGGAACTACATCGAGCGGATTAAGGAAGGTCTTAATTGGGTAGACGGATTCCACTGGAAAACTGTTGAAGGGACTTAGCTCGTACAGGTTTTATGAAAAATGTCTAAGATGAGCTCTCTTACCGCATATTTAAATTACCTGAGGGACTGCAAACGCAGGTTTCCATCCATGTCCCACGGACAGAGGGCGGTACATGTCGCAGCGCATCGTTGGCTTGCGATCTTCCCAGGCCACAGAGCTCGGTACCGTGGGTTGAGTTCTTTGCGCATTTAAATCCACTAATGAGTGCAGCAGTTCCCTTTTGCTCTCTACAGCCTGACTATCGACCTGCAATCTCCATAGGACCCATTAAGCAAGGCAACAGCAGCAGCTTGCTCTGCACTGAACGGGATGCCATAGCCAGCCAACAGCTCCTGCAACAGTGTCGACTGATTCCTCCCTGGACGAGGAGGAATGTTTCAGGAGCCCACTTGTGCTAAGAGTAAGCCCAAGAAGGCGAGTTGTGGAATGCGCAGACGCAAGAAGTCGGCTTGCAAAAAGAGGAAAAGCAGAAGGTCCAAGAAAAGATGCTCAAAGCCACCCTGCAAGTCTCGCAAATCCCGCAAATCCAACAAGTCAAAGTCCAAGATGATGATCCTCACGAAATTTGGCTAAAAAGAAAATTACTGTAAATTCACACGTGTTGGTCCTGGAAGTCGAGTTTTATAGACTGGAATATCCGTATTTCCAAGTTTTTTCTATAAACAAAATAATTTTATTTTTAGGTAGTAGAGAATCCGCTCCTGGGGCATTTCGAAGTGGCCCAAAAGCTGCTTCAGGTGCCCATTCGGCCAAAGCTGGGGTTGGAGTACGTTGAATTTCTTGAAGGTGCTCCTGAACATGCAGAACTTTATTTTATCCATTTTATTATATTTATATTATTATATTATAATAATATTTATTTTATACGTCCAGTGGCTTGCGGATCAGCATGAGCTTTTCGATGCGCCTCTTGTACGAGTCGTACAGCTCGTGTTTGTTCCTACCTACGAAGTATATATGCCTCTGCAACTTTCCGCTCCACACCATTTGCAGGTAAGCAATGGCCAGAGTGGGATACAGCATCACGTATAGTTCATACTTACGAAAGTCAACCATTTCCTTGGTGACCTTCCCGATCGTCTCGAACATCTGCTCATAGTCCTCGGGCACCTTATCTGGTACGGTACTACAGAACCTTTGCTGGATTGGTCCGAGTCCAGCACACTCATAAAAATCGACGAAATCTTCGTCGAATTTACTCTTACCCACGCCGTCATCTTTCTGCACCTCCGATATCCCAGAGTCTAAAACTGTGTCAGCTTCTGCGTGGTAATTTATAAGCAGCGAGACATTTATTGCATGTCCCCATCGGTCTTTTGCCAGGGTTCCTTGCATTTTTTTATACCCGATACTCAAAATGAGTATTGTTTTATACCCGATACTCAAAATGAGTATTGGGGTATATTAGATTTGTGGTAAAAGTGGATGTGTGTAACGTCCAGAAGTAATCGTTTCCGACCCTATAAAGTATATATATTCTTGATCAGCATCAATAGCCGAGTCGATTGAGCCCTGTCTGTCTGTCCGTCCGTCCGTCTGTCCGTCTGTCCGTCCCCTTCAGCGCCTAATTCTCAAAGACTATAAGAGCTAGAGCAACGATGTTTTGGATCCAGACTTCTGTGATATGTCACTGCTCCAAAAATATTTCAAAACTTTGCCCCGCCCTCTTCCGCCCCCACAAAGGGCGAAAATCTGTGGCATCCACAATTTCGACGATACGAGAAAACTAAAAACGCAGAATCGTAGAAGATGACTATATCTTCTAGAGTGCAAAATCTGAACCAGATCGTATAAATATTACAGCCAGAATCACGAAAACAATTTCACTCTTTCTCGCTCTGTCTCACTCTAACACACAGGTTTCATGGTCGGTTTTGCCAATTGCAAAATATGAGTTCAAGGATCTCAGAACCTATAAAAGCCAGAGCAACCAAATTTGGTATCCTCACTCCTGTGATATCGGACTGAGACGAGTTTGTTTCAAAATTTCGCCACACCCTATTTCAGCCGAATTGGCAGCCCCCTTTGATAGAGTTTGTTGCTTCCTGATGCTTGCTGATGTTTACGTTTAAAGTGGTGTTGTTGTTTTTAAATTTGCTCAACACGAAATTCCGCTTATATATCTCCTGACCCGGTGAGTACCTAATTTCTCGAGCTTTTCGATTATACCTGTTCTTCGCTCTGTTGTAGGCTTCATGAGAGTTTCCTCGGACCTCATCTCGGACTATTTCCATCTTGTCACTCCTCGCCAAGGGTGACATTTGTGCATCATTTAGGGCGCCCGGTCTACGTGCCAATTTATAATCTCGGCCGCTAGTAAACATGTGCTGCCCAAACAATACAAAGTATGGCGACGTCCCGATGCCCGTGTGTATAGCGCTCCTAGCCACACACTGGATCTCCGTCAGCTTCTCGTCCCAGCGCGTGTGATCCTCACTAGCGTATGTCCTTATCGCTGCCAGTACTGTCTGGTTCACTCGTTCGGCCGCGTTCGCCTGCGGTGCATAGTTCCCCGACTTCAGGTGCGTTATGCTTCTCCTATCCAGGAATTGCGAGAATTCAGCTGACACAAATTGCTTTCCATTATCGGTGTGTACTATTTCAGGCACGCCAAACTGCGCGAAGACCTCGGCGTGCAAGAATCGGATCACGGCCGAAGACGTCGCCTTAGGCAAAGCCTTCAACCAGACATATCTGGACATGTGATCGAGGACTATTAGTATGACTACATTGCCACTTCGAGTCCTCGGATATGGACCCATTAAATCCAGGTACAGTTTTTGAATCGGCCTCTCGGTTCTGGTTTCGGCCCCCATGGGAGCCTGTTGGATCAGTGTGCTCGTCAGGGCTTCCGGGATCCATAGCTTCCACGAAAACTCCTCTAATTCCGGCCGGCCAAATTGTGTGCGCTTAAACAGCAGTCCTTCCTCCACCCTCAGGTCTGGGAACCTCATCCTCATCGCTCTGGACCGACTCGATTTTTCTTCCGTATTCTTCATCCTCGAAGGCTGTGGTGTCGAACTCCAGGAAGTCGATAGCGTCAACGTCAAAGGGACGTGACAGCATATCGGCGACGATATTTTTCTTTCCTTTGCGGTGCTCGATTTCGAAGTCATAAGCCTGGAGAGCCAACGACCACCTGGCTAGCCTCCCATCCAGTGCTTTGAATCGCATGAGCCACTGCAAACACGCGTGATCTGCTATCACCGTGAATGGCATCAGTTCTAAGTATGCACGGAACTTCTCTATGGCTCTTACCGCCGCCAGACACTCCTTATCTGGTACGCTATAGTTGTTCTGCCCTAAGTGTGCCGTCGCCTACGATGTACCCTAAATACTTTAAATATTTATAGCCGAATTTCGATTTTTTTCTTCCAATTGTCAGTTTTGCCTCCTTGAGACACTTGGCCACTTCCTCTAACAGGTGTATACGATCCTCAAACGTCCGGGAAATAACTAGTAGATCGTCTAAGTATACAAAGACATGGCTTCGGAGTCGTTGTGGAATTACTCGATCCATCAACCGACACAGCCGTTGGGCTGCATTGCACAACCCGAAGGGCATCGATAACTGTTCTTTCTCTCTCGCTCTTTAAACTTTCTGAGCAATAGCGCTCTCTGTTTAGTAGCTCTCGCTATAACCGCTCTCCACTCTGCTCTCTTTTTATACCCGATACTCAAAATGAGTATTGAGGTATATTAGATTTGTGGTAAAAGTGTATGTGTGTAACGTCCAGAAGGAATCGTTTCCGACCCCATAAAGTATATATATTCTTGATCAGCATCAATAGCCGAGTCGATTGAGCCATGTCTGTCTGTCCGTCTGTCCGTCCGTCCGTCTGTCCGTCTGTCCGTCCCCTTCAGCGCCTAATGCTCAAAGACTATAAGAGCTAGAGCAACGATGTTTTGGATCCAGACTTCTGTGATATGTCACTGCTACAAAAATATTTCAAAACTTTGCCCCGCCCACTTCCGCTCCCACAAAGGGCGAAAATCTGTGGCATCCACAATTTCGACGATACGAGAAAACCAAAAACGCAGAATCGTAGAGAATGACGATATCTTTTAGACTGCGGAGTCTGAATTGGATCATATTATTATTATAGCCAGCATCAAGAAAACGATTTCATTTTTTCTCGCCCTGTCTCTCTCTAACACACACGTAGCATAGGCGGCTTTGCTTAGAGTAAAACATTAGCGCCTAGATCTCAGAGACTATAAAAGCTAGAGAAACCAAATTTGGTATCCACACTCCTAATATATCGGACCGAGACGAGTTTGTTTCAAAATTTCGCCACACCCCCTTCCGCCCCCGCAAAGGATGCAGATCTGGGGATATTCATAAATCTCAGAGACTATTAAGGCTAGAGTAACCAAATTTGGTATCCGCACTCCTGTTAGATCTCACTATAAAACGTATATCTCAAAATTTCGCCCCACCCCCTTCCGCCCACACAAAGGACGAAAATCTGTTGCATCCACAATATTGCAAAATCGAGTAAACTAAAAACGCAGAATCATAGACAATGACCATATCTATCCGGTTCCGAATCTGGATCAGATCGGATCATTTTTGTAGCCAAAAGCAAGAAATCAATTTTTAGTGGCTACGCAGCGCCCGACGTCACGCTCAGACTGATTTTCTGTCTCTCTCGCACGCACTCTTTGTCGTGTCGTTTAATATTAGCGGCGTCTGCCGGACGAGAGCTATACTGACTTAGTATCGGGTATAACTGTAGAGTTGCGGTGTCCGCAGCAACTCACAACGTTCCCCCTCGTTTTTTCTTACCAATTCCGCTTTGAGCGTTGTCTGGCACATTGGTCTGATACCAATTTGTTGATACTCAAAATGAGTATTGGGGTATATTAGATTTGTGGTAAAAGTGTATGTGTGTAACGTCCAGAAGGAATCGTTTCCGACTCCATAAAGTATATATATTCTTAATCAGCATCAATAGCCGAGTCGATTGAGCCATGTCTGTCTGTCCGTCTGTCCGTCCGTCCGTCTGTCCGTCTGTCCGTCCCCTTCAGCGCCTAATGCTCAAAGACTATAAGAGCTAGAGCAACGATGTTTTGGATCCAGACTTCTGTGATATGTCACTGCTACAAAAATATTTCAAAACTTTGCCCCGCCCACTTCCGCTCCCACAAAGGGCGAAAATCTGTGGCATCCACAATTTCGACGATACGAGAAAACTAAAAACGCAGAATCGTAGAAGATAACTATATCTTCTAGAGTGCAAAATCTGAACCAGATCGTATAAATATTACAGCCAGAATCACGAAAACAATTTCACTCTTTCTCGCTCTGTCTCACTCTAACACACAGGTTTCATGGTCGGTTTTGCCAATTGCAAAATATGAGTTCAAGGATCTCAGAACCTATAAAAGCCAGAGCAACCAAATTTGGTATCCACACTCCTGTGATATCGGACCTTGACCGTTTCCTGTCCAAATTTCGCCACACCCCCTTCCGCCCCCGCAAAGGACGAAAATCTGAGGCAACCACAAATCTCAGAGACTATTAAGGCTAGAGTAACCAAATTTGGTGCACACACTCCTTTAAGATGTCACTATAAAACGTATATCTCAGAATTTCGCCCCACCCCCATCCGCCCCCACAAAGGACGAAAATCTGTTGCATCCACAATATTGCAGATTTGAGAAAACTAAAAACGCAGAATCATAGATAATGACCATATCTATTAGATTGCTGAATCTGGATCAGATCAGACCATTTTTTTAGCCAAAAGGAACAAATCAATTTGCAGTGGCTACGCAGCGCCCGACGTCACGCTCAGACTGATTTTCTGTCTCTCTCGCACGCACTCTTTGTCGTGTCGTTTAATATTAGCGGCGTCTGCCGGAGGAGAGCCATACTGACTTAGTATCGGGTATAACCTTAGAGTTTCGGTGTCCGCAGCAACTCACAACGTTCCCCCTCGTTTTGTTTTATTTTCTTGATGGCACCGTATATCTATATTTCTGTTTCAGATATTCTTTATTTTGTTTTATACACGTATTGTTAACTCCACCACAGCATTCATTTGATCGACTTTTTGCATTTTATTTGTGTTATTTTTGTTATGTTTGTGTTAGGGTATTTCATTTTCTTACTTGTTAGATTTGTACATTTTTATCTGTGTATATTTTGTATTTTGGGTATTTCTTCCCCTTCAGATTTGAAATATTTTTGTAGCAGTGACATATCACAGAAGTCTGGATCCAGAACATCGTTGCTCTAGCTCTTATAGTCTTTGAGCACTAGGCGCTGAAGGGGACGGACAGACGGACGGACGGACGGACAGACGGACAGACAGACATGGCTCAATCGACTCGGCTATTGATGCAGATCAAGAATATATATACTTTATGGGGTCGGAAACGATTCCTTCTGGACGTTACACACATCCACTTTTACCACAAATCTAATATACCTCAATACTCATTTTGAGTATCGGGTATAAAAACAACACTGCCGATGCGACAAAAGCCATCTCCGCAACATCAGCTTAAACCCTTCTAAGGCGACCAGAAGAAACTAGCCACCGCAATGAACGCCGCACCTGAAGACCACATCGGGACGAACGAAATCGTCGACCTCACGGGGGACACCGACTCGGAGAGGTCCGACGTCTACACGGACACGGAGAGCGAAACGTCGTCCGGCAACAGCACGGACGACGGAGAAGAGTACACCACGGACTCGGAGGAGGAGGAGACCCCCGAGACCCGGAGGTACGACCACCCGCCGCTATACTACCGCCATTGCCCGCCGGGCAGCATCGCATTGCAAGAAGGGCCGTCGGAGCTGCCCTCGTACCAGCAGGCACTGAGAGCCACCCTACCACGCGTCCCTCGGATCTCGGCCCCTTCGTTTTCACCATTCGCCAATTCGACGACTACTCTAGGCCCCGCGACGCACCCCGACGCCTGAGGTGTAAGAGCTATCTGCTGCCGAGAACGCCGCCCGTTGGACGGTGGCTCCGCCAGAGTGGACAACGAACACCGCCAACCGAATCCTGCCGACGAAGGGAAGTACGGTGGCGACTAGAGCCGCAGGGTCGGACCCTATTCGACAATTGGTGGTTCGAGCAAACGTACGGGATCCACCGCCGCACACCCGACGCACGAGTCTTCGTAACTCTCGTCGGGGAAGACAGGGGAGGGTGTAACGATCCTAAAAGGTTTCGATAAAATCCGTCCCCCGAACTTATAATGAGCGCATCACACCACACCCCACAACCAACGCCCCCTCTCAGCAAGCAACCACCGATCAACACGCGCCAACTCCATAAAGCTGACCAAAGACATCAGGTCACGCGGACTTTCCCCACTCCAGGCCAAGCCATCGGCCAAGTGCGGTCTTCCGGGTTCATCAACTGCGGAAAGATGTGGCCGCGAAAATCTGCGACGATCACCAAGGACGGCAAAGTGCACCCCGACGCGGAAGTGCATTTTCAAACCCGCAGACCCAGCAATACGGACCTATAAAAAGACGGCGACGAGAACCAAAGAACAACTAACGCAGAAAACCTGGTTCGGAGTACAGACGTTGTACCCGGATCTTACAAGAAACACCGGCGATCAATTAAACTAAGTTTATTTAAAGCGCTAAGAATTATAATAAAGTGTCAAATTATCCAAGTAAACACCCGATTGCGTAAGTTCACTCCAACTAGCCGAGGCACCGACACTACCCCACCCCGAGTCCACGCACGCCGTTTCGTATGCACGACGAGCGACGTTCACTCCAGCCCCGATCCACCTCTCTACGATTGGCCGACCCCCGACGCCGCCCTTAATGTTCCATACATTTCTACAAAATTTCTTGTGGATTGAACCCTGGACGTGACTGAGCTTACCTGAGCCTGAAATAGGTCCATCACACCACATGCCCCTCCCACTCTCCCTCCCACTCCCAATCTCCCTTGAGATGAAGAACATTATAACTGATTTAGTGGCCAAGAAGGAAACCTTTAAAGGGGATGATCGCAAGATGTAAGGATTCACGAATGCTTTAAGGCATAGAAGGGCAACCGCAAATTGGGTGATATTCGTCTACGTCTATTCGTCTACTCGATAAACTTTTCTTGTCTTGTATTTCTTTATAAAATATATAAAACGTTTTGAGCATCCAGTTTCTCGTTCAGCCCACGATCGCGCCACTGGATCATATCATTGTAGATGGGAACAGCATTGCCATCGTCTAGGGTGAGGTCCTCGATCACGTGCCGGTTGCCACGAAGTGCCCCCTTCGATTGGGGGAGAAGTAAAATGTTAAACTAGATGTGTAGTGTGTAGTAGTAGTGCTCGTCTGTGATTGTGTGTGATTGTGAAATCCAAGCGAGTATCTCGTCTGACACTTCAGGCAGTGACTGCTTTTCTCCATGAGATATGTTTTCGAGTACATAGTAGGATAAAAACAAAAATATTATACGACACAGTAGGCTATATTTTATGTGATTTTTCTAGTATCAATCTAGTATTCTTATGAGTGTGTCTAGTACATTTGGTATTTTTTCTACAATAAATCAGCCAGCCCAGGCCCAGGGCCTGATTATCGACGATTTTGCAGGAATTGCTGATAGCTTAGGACGTCCATAAACGCCAGGTTGGCCAACGGTTCTGTGTCGTTCGAATGTTTCGGATTCGTTCATAATTCCGCCTCTTTGGGTGCGACATCTGCCTTTGGCACCGCTGTTGAATTGACATTAGAATCGGCTTCGGATTTGCTTCCGAAGAAAAAATTGGTCAGGATACTCTCCCGCCTCTTGCCGCCGGGATCACCAGTATCCCCGCGGGCTCGACCGCCACCACCACCGCCCTCGTCCATGAAGGGCGTCATTATTTCCATGGGGAAGGGGTAAAGGATACAGCAACGGCGCTCTGCGGCAATCGAGGTGAGAATTTGTAGATGCCTTAGCTGCAGGGTAATCTTGGTACTCCCATTAATTTGTGTTTGCTTTATAAAATATGAAACAAAAAACGGACAAACATTACATGGCAAACAAACATGTTAATCGATACTGTCTGGCATCTTAGCACGGAGTCGCTGTTTTGCCTGCTTGGAACGCTTGCCGTCTCCACCACCATCGTTACGATCTTGCTCTTGTTTTTGACCATCCTTAATCATGACAGTGGGAACAATGTGCTGCTCTAATTGCTCCACGGAGTTGAATTGTCCATCACCACCTCCATCGTTACGAGCACGACGTTGCTTGTGGCCGGCCTTGACCATGGCTGTCTTCTTAATTGGCTGCTTGATTTGCTCCATGGAGTTTTGCTTGCCGTCTCCTGCGCCTACTTTACCAATGTCCTGCTCGAATTGTCCCACCGAGTTGCACTTTCCGTCGCCACCACCATCGTTGTGACCACGCCCTTGCTTACGACCGCCCTTGACCATGACAGTTGTCCCAATGTGCTGCTCGTCTCCAGCTTCTTCGTAACGATCACGCTTTTGTTGTTTGGCGGACACGTTGGCACTGTCGCCAATATCCCGCTCGAAGTGCACCATCGACTTTAGCTTGTAGTGGAGCTCGTTGGCGAACTCGTGATCAGACTTCCGGTTTTAAAATGAAGTTCCTATAAAAATTAAACCAAAATTAAACCAATGAAATGGATGAAATACAAGAAAAAGGAATCCGGGGGAAAGAAGAAAGGGCAGTCGAAGAAAACTAAGGGGAAAACGATGGGGAAAATCAGGGAATAATTGCAGGCGGGGAAGAGAATGTGGGAGTGAGAAAAAGTAAGGGAAAAGTATGGATACCCTTTGAAACGATAGAAGAAAACCAGCTCCCTCTCACAGTGTGGCTTAGCACTTATTATAGGTTTTCATTATTTTTAGTCACTCAGTCAACGAATAGAAATAAGTCCCAAAAACTAGATATACATATTTCAAAAACAATTTCGATCTTTATTCAAAATTTTAAACGAAGCATCTCCGTGTGCCACATTCGGAGGCGCCCCAATAGGCCTCGCTCCCCAGTCTGATTCGCGGCTGAGGCTGGAAAATGGTCAATGGCTGTGTGTTGGAGTGACTGGAAGGAAGGCTAGTATATACCGTTAAAATTTTCTGGAATATCTTGAAGATGGTTTGGCCCATGGGCCATTTGTAGGCCATTGTGCAGCTCCACAAAAATTGTGAACCGTGAAGTCGTAGGGCTGCGCGATGGCCATCATCAAGGACCAAGCGCGGATGCGTTTCACTAGCCTGTGCCCTCACCGAAGACCCCATTTCCATCAGCTATGCGCCCCCGAATGATAGCCTTTGATTTGGACAGTAATTTATAATAAAAATAATTTATATTTTGACAATAATTTGTATGACTTTAGATGCAAAGAAAAGCCAACTTTTCCAGACTGCAAATCCCTTGAGAAATGCCACAAACCCCGCAGAAGAGAAGGAGCCATAGGGGCAGGGGCAGGGACAGTAGCAGGTGCTGAAGGGTAGGTGGGCTGTGCGACTGACAGACAGAAGACGGGCCCTGACAGGCATCGAGGCAGAAACTTGTTAGCAATGCTCCCCCCGCAACCCCCCTCCCCATCCCCGCCCTTTGGCTGTTGTTGCCTCGTTTTCGCTTTTCCTTTTCGCATTTCGCTTTTCGTTTAAATTGTGCAACATTTCCGAGATGCAAAAATGCCGCTTGCCTTTGCCTCTTCGCCGAGTAATTAAAATGCAAAGCAAAGTGCAGCAATTTGAGCCTAATAATAATGGCAGCAGAAGCAGCAGCGAACAGGAGCCGACGGCAGCATAACGGGCGGGAAATCAACAAACAAACAACTAAATGGGGGACAAACAACAAAATGGTTAGCCCCAACGTGCACCGGCCAATATCGTGGCACATTTCAACGCAACATTTCCCAGAGATGCCAGACATTGAAACTTTCTTAACGTTTTCAATTTCCGCCTCAAGCCGAGAGCAGGGAAGAGAGAGAGAGAGAGCAGGAAAGAGAGAGGTTGAGAGAGTAAAGTGTGGCAATTGAAAATTGAATGTGCCCCGTCGTGGAAGTGGACACAGACCCCAAAAACATCATAAAAGCTTAGACCTAGAGCCGCATAATGCACTGAGAGAATATTTATGGAGACTACGATATATTTCGATTAACATACAGGCGATAACGTTACATATCGATAGCCATACAACGTGAAATATTATTTTGATCAAAACATTATAAATTAAACTTTAAATAATAATTTAAAAATTAAGTAGAAAATATAAATAATTATAATTCATAATATTATTATTATTATTCCATTGTACTATACATAAATCTACAAAATATGTACATATAATACGATAATTTTGATCAAAACAATTTAAATTGAATTTCATAAATATTTGAGTAATTAATAATAAAAATAGATAATTCTATTATTATTCCATAAAAAAACTGTACATAAATCTACGGAATAGTTTTCTCCAGGTGTCGACCCCATTCGGATTATATAGATTTATCCACTTCCAAATTTAAGTTTAAGGCAGCTGCAGTTAATGGGTTAAAGTATCTCTCAAATGCAGCTCATTAAAAATATTTTCAAACTCAAAAATGTCAATAATTTTCGCTTCTTTCGCCATTCCCAGGTTAGACGGCCTACATTATATAGCTAAAAATGTGAATTAATTTGAAGTTGGCGTACATATATCGTAGTGTAATCGATAGTATCGAGCCAAAACGATCTTAATTATGATCACTAGATTTAAGAGATATACGAAATAAAACGAATGAGCAAGGAACTACATCGAGCGGATTAAGGAAGGTCTTAATTGGGTAGACGGATTCCACTGGAAAACTGTTGAAGGGACTTAGCTCGTACAGGTTTTATGAAAAATGTCTAAGATGAGCTCTCTTACCGCATATTTAAATTACCTGAGGGACTGCAAACGCAGGTTTCCATCCATGTCCCACGGACAGAGGGCGGTACATGTCGCAGCGCATCGTTGGCTTGCGATCTTCCCAGGCCACAGAGCTCGGTACCGTGGGTTGAGTTCTTTGCGCATTTAAATCCACTAATGAGTGCAGCAGTTCCCTTTTGCTCTCTACAGCCTGATTATCGACCTGCAATCTCCATAGGACCCCTTAAGCAAGGCAACAGCAGCAGCTTGCTCTGCACTGAACGGGATGCCATAGCCAGCCAACAGCTCCTGCAACAGTGTCGACTGATTCCTCCCTGGACGAGGAGAAATGTTTCAGGAGCCCACCTGTGCTAAGAGTAAGCCCAAGAAGGCGAGTTGTGGAATGCGCAGACGCAAGAAGTCGGCTTGCAAAAAGAGGAAAAGCAGAAGGTCCAAGAAAAGATGCTCAAAGCCACCCTGCAAGTCTCGCAAATCCCGCAAATCCAACAAGTCAAAGTCCAAGATGATGATCCTCACGAAATTTGGCTAAAAAGAAAATTACTGTAAATTCACACGTGTTGGTCCTGGAAGTCGAGTTTTATAGACTGGAATATCCGTATTTCCAAGTTTTTTCTATAAACAAAATAATTTTATTTTTAGGTAGTAGAGAATCCGCTCCTGGGGCATTTCGAAGTGGCCCAAAAGCTGCTTCAGGTGCCCATTCGGCCATTCGGCCAAAGGTGCTCCTGAACATGCAGAACTTTATTTTATCCATTTTATTATATTTATATTATTATATTATAATAATATTTATTTTATACGTCCAGTGGCTTGCGGATCAGCATGAGCTTTTCGATGCGCCTCTTGTACGAGTCGTACAGCTCGTGTTTCTTCCTACCTACGAAGTATATATGCCTCTGCAACTTTCCGCTCCACACCATTTGCAGGTAAGCAATGGCCAGAGTGGGATACAGCATCACGTATAGTTCATACTTACGAAAGTCAACCATTTCCTTGGTGACCTTCCCGATCGTCTCGAACATCTGCTCATAGTTCTCGGGCACCTTATCTGGTACGGTACTACAGAACCTTTGCTGGATCGGTCCGAGTCCAGCACACTCATAAAAATCGACGAAATCTTCGTCGAATTTACTCTTACCCGCGCCGTCATCTTTCTGCACCTCCGATATCCCAGAGTCTAACACTGTGTCAGCTTCTGCGTGGTAATTTATAAGCAGCGAGAAATTTATTGCATGTCCCCATCGGTCTTTTGCCAGGGTTCCTTGCATTTTTTTATACCCGATACTCAAAATGAGTATTGTTTTATACCCGATACTCAAAATGAGTATTGGGGTATATTAGATTTGTGGTAAAAGTGGATGTGTGTAACGTCCAGAAGTAATCGTTTCCGACCCTATAAAGTATATATATTCTTGATCAGCATCAATAGCCGAGTCGATTGAGCCATGTCTGTCTGTCCGTCCGTCCGTCTGTCCGTCTGTCCGTCCGTCCGTCTGTCCGTCCCCATCAGCGCCTAATGCTCAAAGACTATAAGAGCTAGAGCAACGATGTTTTGGATCCAGACTTCTGTGATATGTCACTGCTCCAAAAATATTTCAAAATTTTGCCCTGCCCACCTCCGCCCTCACAAAGGGCGAAAATCTGTGGCATCCACAATTTCGACGATACGAGAAAACTAAAAACGCAGAATCGTAGAAGATGACTATATCTTCTAGAGTGCAAAATCTGAACCAGATCGTATAAATATTACAGCCAGAATCACGAAAACAATTTCACTCTTTCTCGCTCTGTCTCACTCTAACACACAGGTTTCATGGTCGGTTTTGCCAATTGCAAAATATGAGTTCAAGGATCTCAGAACCTATAAAAGCCAGAGCAACCAAATTTTGTATCCACACTCTTGTGATATCGGACCTTGACCGTTTCATGTCCACATTTCGCCACACCCCCTTCCGCCCCCGCAAAGGACGAAAATCTGGGGCAACCACAAATCTCAGAGACTATTAAGGGTAGAGTAACCAAATTTGGTACACACACTCCTTTAAGATGTCACTATAAAACGTATATCTCAGAATTTCGCCCCACCCCCATCCGCCCCCACAAAGGACGAAAATCTGTTGCATCCACAATATTGCAGATTTGAGAAAACTAAAAACGCAGAATCATAGATAATGACCATATCTATTAGATTGCTGAATCTGGATCAGATCAGACCATTTTTTTTAGCCAAAAGGAACAAATCAATTTGCAGTGGCTACGCAGCGCCCGACGTCACGCTCAGACTGATTTTCTGTCTCTCTAGCACGCACTCTCTGTCGTGTCGTTAAATATTAGCGGCGTCTGCCGGAGGAGAGCCATACTGACTTAGTATCGGGTATAACCGTAGAGTTGCGGTGTCCGCAGCAACTCACAACGTTCCCCCTCGTTTTTTGTTCGATTTCTTCATATTGTGGCGATTACTAATTCTGATATAGGAATTTATAAGGCGATTTCAATATAACGTGACAACTGTATACGTCAGTTGTCCGTCCAACCAGCACACGAGTCGTTCTAGAAAAGAGGAAACAGGGTTTCAATAGTTTCCACAGTTGCAATCGACTGCGATATACACATAAACAGCTGAGTGGCCTGCTTAAATAACGAGTGAGCGATGAGATTATCAAAAGGATTGCGCAGACGCAACCGTGTCCAATGCAGCGTGTCCAATAGCCATAGAAGATTTTAGTGTGTGGCTGCGACAGGATTTCAATGTTGTTCTGGATATAGCACAGCAATGGATGATAGGTATCGATACGGTATGAAACACTGTCGACACAGAAATTTAAACTCGGTCGAATTATTTCGAAGTCGTAGTACAACAATACGCGAAAGCCGGAGAATGGTTCAACAGCTTAAGTTTCCCCAATCGTTTATGGTTATACGACAATCGTCGTATGCGTTGAAAGCGGTATCCAACGGCCACACATCTCTGGGCATCGTCGCATCCGATGGCGTAGTCATTGGTACAACAACGCAAAAGACTTCGGAACTAATGGAAGCGCGACATGGCGCACGTGGCCCCAATATAAATTTTCATACAAAAAATTGAATTACAAACACACAAGAAACTCAATCGAAGGAGTCTCTCAGGTTTAAGTTGAATGAAATATGTCGGATCGAAAGCAAAGCCACGACCAGGACTCAGTTTAGTTTAAGGTTGTTCTCCGTACGAGCAACATCTGTAGCTACAAATTTCCTTTTTATACCCGATACTCAAAATGAGTATTGGGGTATATTAGATTTGTGGTAAAATTGGATGTGTGTAACGTCCAGAAGGAATCGTTTCCGACCCCATAAAGTATATATATTCTTGATCAGCATCAATAGCCGAGTCGATTGAGCCATGTCTGTCTGTCCGTCTGTCCGTCCGTCCGTCTGTCCGTCTGTCCGTCCCCTTCAGCGCCTAGTGCTCAAAGACTATAAGAGCTAGAGCAACGATGTTCTGGATCCAGACTTCTGTGATATGTCACTGCTACAAAAATATTTCAAAACTGAAGGGGACGGACAGACGGACGGACGGACAGACATGGTTCAATCGACTAGGCTATTGATGCTGATCAAGAATATATATACTTTATGGGTTCGGAAACGATTCCTTCTGGACGTTACACACATCCACTTTTACCACAAATCTAATATACCCCAATACTCAATTTGAGTATCGGGTATAAAAACAGGCGCCCCAATAGGCCTCGCTCCCCAGTCTGATTCGCGGCTGAGGCTGGAAAATGGTCAATGGCTGTGTGTTGGAGTGACTGGAAGGAAAACTAATATTTACCGTTAAAATTTTCTGGAATATCTTGAAGATGGTTTGGCCCATGGGCCACTTGTAGGCCATTGTGCAGCTCCACAAAACTTGTGATCCGTGAAGTCGTAGGGCTGCGCGATGGCCATCATCAAGGATCAAGCGATGACGCGTTTCACTAGCCTGTGCCCTCACCGAAGACCCCATTTCCATCAGCTATGCGCCCCCGAATGATAGCCTTTGATTTGGACAGTGTTAAGACCTTAAGACCTCTAGACATTTTCGAGTTGAGTTGTAAATTCAAACTAAATTTTATTCTTAAAATCAGAGCATTATATGTGATTTGACAATGAGGTAGGAGGTACAATTTGGTAGTCTATAATTATCGTTAGACCTACGCAGAGGATACACTTTACTGAGGGTGTCTATTTGAGTACATGCTTACATTAGTTTTATTTTAGGATCGCATTTGTTAAGTGTTTTCTCCACTTGTGTTTTGTTGTCGTATTAATGGTTTACAGATCTCTGTTTACACCAGTGCAGTCATATCTTGTCTACTTTATGTGATTTCTTTAGAGATCGGTGTTGTTACATGAGTGAATGTGTACAATAATCTATTTATGTTTAAACATTCTGCAAGGGGCCGAAAGTGGCATTGTATTGACGATAATATGTTCATGTTTAAACATTCTGCATAGGGCCGAAAGTGGCATTGTTTTGTATTTTGATTCTTGTGAACCTTTTTGTGTACATTTTCTTTATAGCTATAATTACAAGTACAGATAATCATTTACAGTCAATTACAGTGGGTAGGGAAGTGCTATCGTTTGCAGTCTTCGTGCTACTTTAATTCTTCTTATAGCATAGATTATTAATATTATCATTATTATGATTCCGATAATCAATGCCGCATGTCCAGATACATGATAGAACTTAAGTCCTTTTAATTTTTTTAACAATTTTATTTCGTCTCTTAACTTATCCATTTCTTCTGTATGGTTAATTAATGGTACTGTTAATGGATTCCAAACAATTTTTGGTATTTTACTTATATTACTTATATAAAAGGATGAAATTGGCTCGTAGCTTTCTGTTTAAATACTGAGATGAGGTACTAGTATTTTGTCGTCGGTTCGCACAGTACAACCATTTATGATTGTTAAAATTCCTTGTTGCGGAAGATCAATTAGTTCTTGATTTGAGTTACTACATTGAATTCTAGCATTAGTGTTTACTGGAACTTTGAAGAGCCAACTACCCTGCCTTTCTAATTCGACCCAAAATGATCAATTCTCTGCTATCTTCCTATACACGCAATTTGAATTACCTTTTACTACTACGAGTACTTCTGGTCTCTTTTGGAGTCATTCCTGAGTCTTGCTCTTCTGACTCAATTCCAGCTAATGGACAAATTTTAGTTATAGGTCGTTTTATCAACCCGTCTTGATGTTTTATAGTTACTAATCTGACTCTATCGTCCCTACCTTTATGTATTTCTTCTATTTTTCCCAAGGGCCATCTAGCTGGGTGACAGGTTTCATCTTTAATTAATACAATCTGTCCTGTTTTAATATTCTGCATTCCTATTTTCCATTTATTTCTGTGTTGCAGTGTGTGCAAATAATCTTCTTTCCATTTAATCCAAAATTCTCTTTTCATTTTCTGAATTAATCTCCATCTATCCAGATTCCCGATTTTTCCTCTGAAATTGTCTCAATCTGGCCAAATATTGGCCTTCCAATTATAAAATGACCTGGTGTTAGTACATCCACATCGTCAATATCATTTGTAGCTGTATACAAAGGGCGTGAATTTAGTACCGCTTCAATTTGACATAATAGAGTTGCCATTTCCTCATAGGTTAAATTATTGTCCCCAATTACCCTTTTTAAGTGATATTTCACTGATTTTACCCCAGCTTCCCAAATACCTCCGAAGTGAGGTCCTGCCGGGGGAATAAAATGCCACTCGATCTGTTCTCTTTCTAATATTGGAACCACTTTTATGTTGTCTTTGAGGGCTTTTTGGTATTCCTCGTCTAATTTGCGCGAAGCTCCCACAAAGTTGGTTCAATTATCGGAAGTAATTTATGCACATTTTCCTGGTGTTAGTACATCCAGATCGTCAATATCATTTGTAGCTGTATACAAAGGGCGTAAATTTAGTACCGCTTCAATTTGACATAATAGAGTTGCCATTTCCTCATAGGTTAAATTATTGTCCCCAATTACCCTTTTTAAGTGATATTTCACTGATTTTACCCCAGCTTACCAAATACCTCCGAAGTGAGGTCCTGCCGGGGGAATAAAATGCCACTCGATCTGTTCTCTTTCTAATATTGGAACCACTTTTATGTTGTCTTTGAGGGCTTTTTGGTATTCCTCGTCTAATTTGCGCGAAGCTCCCACAAAGTTGGTTCAATTATCGGAAAAAATTTATGCACATTTTCCTCTTATTGAAAAAAATCTTCTAAGTGCAGCTAGAAATGCATCTGAAGTAAGATCGCTGACTACTTCCAAATGAATAGCTTTTGTCGCCATGCATACGAATACGGCAATATATCCCTTATAGGATTTCTGCCCCCGGTTTTTAGAGCATCGGATATGATAAGGCCCGGCGAAGTCTACACCTGTATTTGTAAACGGGTGCGACATTCTAGCTCTGTGTTTCGGCAGATTTCCCATAATTTGTTCTGCAGTATTCTGTCGATACCTAGCACAGGTGACACACTCTTTAAGTTTTTTCTTTCAGCAATTTCTTAGCCCAAATATCCAAAACTTTCGCTGGATATAGTTTCGCATCAGATTAATTCCACCGTGAAATGTTTCTTTATGTGCACTCTTGATAATTAAAGACGTCAAGTGACACTTATCTAAAATCAAGGGATGTTTAACCTCAAATTCCGCGTTGGAGTTTTGCAATCTTACTCCAACTCGTAACAATCCGTCTTTATCTAAGAACGGATTTAAGCTTAATAGTTTATTTTTTGTTTCTATTTCCTTTTTATTAATTAGGCTAGCTATTTCGGAACCGAATTGGATAGCTTGTTGTTGTTTTACTATTAATACTTTGGCGCTCTTAATCTCCTTCACTGTCAAAAATGAAGGAAATTCTTTCTTTTTGGTTTTGATTTGAATAAACCTCAATACATATGCAATGACTCTTTCTAGTTTATGCATACACGAATATTTTTGTAATAATTCACAAAAAATGTTATTATTATTTTTTGCTATTACCATTGTTGTGCCAACAACTAATTTTTCTTCAATTTCCTCTTTTGGCCATTGTTCCTTAGATTTCGCCAACCATTGAGGCCCTTTCCACCAAATCTTAAAATCTTTTAGCTTATCTGCACTAATGCCCCTTGATGCTACATCTGCTTGATTGTCTTCAGTTCTAACGTGTCCCCATTTAATTTCCTTAATCTTTCTTACTTCGTCAGTTCGACGCCTGATAAACTTGTCTTTATTGTCTCCATTCTTTATCCAGGCTAGAGTAATAGTAGAATCACTCCAGGCATAACACTCTACATTACTTCCAATTTTCCAGATTTTCATCCTTTGCGGGTCGGAAGGGGGTGTGGTGAAATTTGGACACGAAGTGGTGGGCGGAAGTGGGTGGGGCGAAGTTTTGAAATATTTTTGTAGCAGTGACATATCACAGAAGTCTGGATCCAGAACATCGTTGCTCTAGCTCTTATAGTCTTTGAGCACTAGGCGCTGAAGGGGACGGACAGACGGACGGACGGACAGACATGGTTCAATCGACTAGGCTATTGATGCTGATCAAGAATATATATACTTTATGGGTTCGGAAATGATTCCTTCTGGACGTTACACACATCCACTTTTACCACAAATCTAATATACCCCAATACTCAATTTGAGTATCGGGTATAAAAACAGGCGCCCCAATAGGCCTCGCTCCCCAGTCTGATTCGCGGCTGAGGCTGGAAAATGGTCAATGGCTGTGTGTTGGAGTGACTGGAAGGAAAACTAATATTTACCGTTAAAATTTTCTGGAATATCTTGAAGATGGTTTGGCCCATGGGCCACTTGTAGGCCATTGTGCAGCTCCACAAAACTTGTGATCCGTGAAGTCGTAGGGCTGCGCGATGGCCATCATCAAGGATCAAGCGATGACGCGTTTCACTAGCCTGTGCCCTCACCGAAGACCCCATTTCCATCAGCTATGCGCCTCCGAATGATAGCCTTTGATTTGGACAGTGTTAAGACCTTAAGACCTCTAGACATTTTCGAGTTGAGTTGTAAATTCAAACTAAATTTTATTCTTAAAATCAGAGCATTATATGTGATTTGACAATGAGGTAGGAGGTACAATTTGGTAGTCTATAATTATCGTTAGACCTACGCAGAGGATACACTTTACTGAGGGTGTCTATTTGAGTACATGCTTACATTAGTTTTATTTTAGGATCGCATTTGTTAAGTGTTTTCTCCACTTGTGTTTTGTTGTCGTATTAATGGGTTACAGATCTCTGTTTACACCAGTGCAGTCATATCTTGTCCACTTTATGTGATTTCTTTAGAGATCGGTGTTGTTACATTAGTGAATGTGTACAATAATCTATTTATGTTTAAACATTCTGCAAGGGGCCGAAAGTGGCATTGTATTGACGATAATATGTTCATGTTGGAACATTCTGCAAAGGGCCGAAAGTGGCATTGTTTTGTATTTTGATTCTTGTGAACCTTTTTGTGTATATTTTCTTTATAGCTATAATTACAAGTACAGATAATCATTTACAGTCAATTACAGTGGGTAGGGAAGTGCTATCGTTTGCAGTCTTCGTGCTACTTTAATTCTTCTTATGGCATAGATTATTAATATTATCATTATTATGATTCCGATAATCAATGCCGCATGTCCAGATACATGATGGAACTTAAGTCCTTTTAAGTCTTTTAACAATTTTATTTCGTCTCTTAACTTATCCATTTCTTCTGTATGGTTAATTAATGGTACTGTTAATGGATTCCAAACAATTTTTGGTATTTTACTTATATTACTTATATAAAAGGATGAAATTGGCTCGTAGCTTTCTGTTTAAATACTGTGATGAGGTACTAGTATTTTGTCATCGGTTCGCACAGTACAACCATTTATTATTGTTAAAATTCCTTGTTGCGGAAGATCAATTAGTTCTTGATTTGAGTTACTACATTGAATTCTAGCATTAGTGTTTACTGGAACTTTGAAGAGCCAACTACCCTGCCTTTCTAATTCGACCCAAAATGATCAATTCTCTGCTATCTTCCTATACACGCAATTTGAATTACCTTTTACTACTACGAGTACTTCTGGTCTCTTTTGGAGTCATTCCTGAGTCTTGCTCTTCTGACTCAATTCCAGCTAATGGACAAATTTTAGTTATAGGTCGTTTTATCAACCCGTCTTGATGTTTTATAGTTACTACTCTGACTCTATCGTCCCTACCTTTATGTATTTCTTCTATTTTTCCCAAGGGCCATCTAGCTGGGTGACAGGTTTCATCTTTAATTAATACAATCTGTCCTGTTTTAATATTCTGCATTCCTATTTTCCATTTATTTCTGTGTTGCAGTGTGTGCAAATAATCTTCTTTCCATTTAATCCAAAATTCTCTTTTCATTTTCTGAATTAATCTCCATCTATCCAGATTCCCGATTTTTCCTCTGAAATTGTCTCAATCTGGCCAAATATTGGCCTTCCAATTATATAATTATATATATTGTATACAAAGGGCGTGAATTTAGTACCGCTTCAATTTGACATAATAGAGTTGCCATTTCCTGATAGGTTAAATTATTGTCCCCAATTACCCTTTTTAAGTGATATTTCACTGATTTTACCCCAGCTTCCGAAATACCTCCGAAGTGAGGTCCTGCCGGGGGAATAAAATGCCACTCGATCTGTTCTCTTTCTAATATTGGAACCACTTTTATGTTGTCTTTGAGGGCTTTTTGGTATTCCTCGTCTAATTTGCGCGAAGCTCCCACAAAGTTGGTTCAATTATCGGAAAAAATTTATGCACATTTTCCTCTTCTTTAAAAAAATCTTCTAAGTGCAGCTAGAAATGCATCTGAAGTAAGATCGCTGACTACTTCCAAATGAATAGCTTTTGTCGCCATGCATACGAATACGGCAATATATCCCTTATAGGATTTCTGCCCCCGGTTTTTAGAGCATCGGATATGGTAAGGCCCGGCGAAGTCTACACCTGTATTTGTAAACGGGTGCGACATTGTAGCTCTGTGTTTCGGCAGATTTCCCATAATTTGTTCTGCAGTATTCTGTCTATACCTAGCACAGGTGACACACTCTTTAAGTTTTTTCTTTCAGCAATTTCTTAGCCCAAATATCCAAAACTTTCGCTGGATATAGTTTCGCATCAGATTAATTCCACCGTGCAATGTTTCTTTATGTGCACTCTTGATAATTAAAGACGTCAAGTGACACTTATCTAAAATCAAGGGATGTTTAACCTCAAATTCCGCGTTGGAGTTTTGCAATCCAACTCCAACTCGTACCAATCCGTCTTTATCTAAGAACGGATTTAAGCTTAATAGTTTATTTTTTGTTTCTATTTCCTTTTTATTAATTAGGCTAGCTATTTCGGAACCGAATTGGATAGCTTGTTGTTGTTTTACTATTAATACTTTGGCGCTCTTAATCTCCTTCACTGTCAAAAATGAAGGAAATTCTTTCTTTTTGGTTTTGATTTGAATAAACCTCAATACATATGCAATGACTCTTTCTAGTTTATGCATACACGAATATTTTTGTAATAATTCACAAAAAATGTTATAAGTATTTTTTGCTATTACCATTGTTGTGCCAACAACTAATTTTTCTTCAATTTCCTCTTTTGGCCATTGTTCCTTAGATTTCGCCAACCATTGAGGCCCTTTCCACCAAATCTTAAAATCTTTTAGCTTATCTGCACTAATGCCCCTTGATGCTACATCTGCTTTATTGTCTTCAGTTCTAACGTGTCCCCATTTAATTTCCTTTATCTTTCTTACTTCGTCAGTTCGACGCCTGATAAACTTGTCTTTATTGTCTCCATTCTTTATCCAGGCTAGAGTAATAGTAGAATCACTCCAGGCATAACACTCTACATTACTTCCAACCGCTACTTTCACCCGTTGAATTAATTTTGCCAGAAGATGTGCTGCACAAAGTTCTAATTTTGGAATTGGATTAACTTTGCCTTTGCTGGCTATTATAATTGTAGAACTATCTACCTCGGCATACACTACGGCAGCATAAGCCTTTTCGGATGCATCGGCAAACCCATGAATTTGCATCGACTTATTGTGATGAGAATTTAGCCATCTCTCTAACTCTGTTAAACTATTTTTAAACGAATTCCATTCCCGAGTATCCTGTTCTGATAATTCTTCATCCCAATTTTTGTCTGCTAGCCAAAGTTTTTGAATAAATAATTTACCGACAAGTGTCATTGGAGACAACCAGCCTAATTGGTTCATAGTGGAACCTAAACTCGTCTTTAACCGGTTCCCATTGTAGTCCTAATGTTTTGACGGATTCATTCTCCTCAATGGTTAATACTTTATTTTCTTGGTCATCTCTAATGCCTTCTATAATTTATGGGATATTTGTTATCCACTTTCTTAAGTTAAATCCAACCTTATTAAATTCCCGGGTAACTTCCTTTACATGCTTTTTAGCATCCAGTATCGTGTCGGCACCTGTCATCAGGTCGTCCATATAAAAATCATTCTTTATGATTTCCCTAATTGCTTGATTTTTGCAATTATCTGCTATTGCAACCCTGGTTGCTAAGTAGGGTGCTGAAGCTGTACCGTACGTAACGGTTGTAAGTTTATAATCTTTTAACTTTTCGTTTGGATTATCTCTACAAATTATATGCAAATATTGTTGATCGTCTTTATCAACATTAATTTGCCGGTACATTTTTTCAATGTCCGCCGATATTACAAATGGCCATTTACGCCATTTCACCATAATATTGTTAGTGGTTTTTGCTGAAGCATCGAAAACCACCCTCAGCTTTGTCGTTAGACTGGAATCTCTTATGACTCCTTGATGGGGTAAATAATATTTCCCATCTTCTTTGGACTCTACCATATGTCCTAAGTTTTTATATTCATGCATGAACTTTACATAATTTTCTTTTAATGTTTTATTATTGCTGAGCTTTCTTTCTAAACTATAAAATCGCGCTATAGCTTGGGATTTTGAATCTCCTAGATCCTTTTCTTTTTTAAATGGTATTTTAACCACATACCTACCATTCTCATCTCTTCTTGTTGTTTCCAAGAAATGCTCCTCGCACACATCTTCTTCTACGTCATTCTTTTCACTTTCCAATTCCCAGAACCGCTCTAAGTCCCCAACTTCAATTGTTGCCGCCACAATAAATTTATCACCTTTTGATTTGGTGCAACCGGATATAATCCATCCGAGTTCTGTATTTTGTCCAAGTAGTCCGTCTATTTCTACAACTCCGTCTTTTAAAATATGGGTATACAAATCTATCCCAATTATTACATCTACCCTACTTGGTTTGTTAAAGTTAGGGTCTGCCAACACATAATCTTGCCACTTAGTTTTATCAATATTGAAAGACTTTAATGGTAAAGCTTTCATCAGTTTCGGAAGAATAATTGCTTCAAAATTTAGAGGACCTTTATTATAATCACGAGCTTTTACCGATAAAGTAACTTTGTACTTTGAAGTGCAAGAGTCTGTAGATGACACTCCACTTACCTCGGTGTTCGCTCTTTTTCGTACTAAGTTTAATATTTGCGCAGCTTCTTCTGAAATTATAGTACATTGCGACCCACAATCAATGAGAGCTCTAAGGTTTTGATAGCCACCATTCCTTGCCCTTACTTTTATAAGTGCTGTGGCTAAGAACGCTTGTTCTTTTGACAAGCAAGTGTTAACATTTTCCCTCTTTTCGTAGGGAATATGGAGCATCGTATGATGAGGTTTTTTACAAATCCCACATAAAATTTCAGAAAAGCATTTCTTATACATATCATGCCTACAGCATTTTGTGCAAAGGCGCTGTTTTTTAATAACCTGGCCTCTATCTATCGGACTCATTCCCTTAAACTTATAGCAGTGAATTATGGGATGTCCTGCCATTTTACATAACGGACAATTTTCTTTTATTTTACCATATTGCACTACTTTTTTCAACGGTTTTCACTCTTTATGCTGCGACGTGTAAAGAGAAGTGTAATTTAATTTAATTAAATGTATTGACTCATTTATAGAATCAGAAAACCATTTAATATGTTTCGCTGAATCGTGATCTATCATTGGTAAGTCTAGTGAACGATTCAGCTGATCCGAAAAAATGTTTCGCTTATTTTCATACCGCTTGGTTAGCAATTCCCAAGCGGCATTATAATTCTCCAGCGGCCCAGTTAAAAGGTGAGCTACCATACTCCGTGCCTCACCCTTTATAGCGATTTTCAAATAATTGAATTTTAGAGATGTACTCAGACTATCTCTGTTATGAATTAATTCACAAAATATTTGTGAAAAGCCGTCCCACTTTTTTTGTTCGCCCGAGAATGTGGGTTCTTCCACTTTCGGAATATCAGCTATGGTTTGCATCCTAACTTCTAGGTTGCTCAACATGTTTTGAATATCAAATTCCAAATCTCCGATCTGGTTGTCGAAGCTGTCGTTTGTTTCATAGCTAGGATCATACTCCTCAATTTTTGAGCTCAGTCTTTTACTGAGGAACTCAATTTTTTCTTTTCTCATTCTACACTCTCCCATTTTAGCCTGATCAAACCTCTGCATGGTTTGCTCTAAATATGTCTTCAGGTTTTCCACTATTCTGATGATTTCCTACGATACTTTTTCTATGCTATTGTCAATTTTGGGCTCTATGTCTTCCTTCAAAGTTCCAGTCTCCACTGATTGTAACTTTGTTTTTTCTACCTTCCCTTTCGTTAGGGTTTCATTATTTTTTGACTACACACTTTTTACGTATGTCCTCTATATTTTTAATCATTTTTTCGTACTGCTGTCTCTTATAGTAGTCATGATCGACTACTCCATATGTTAACAGTGCAGAATTATTGCCTGTAACTTTGTTTTTAAGGTCTCCTAACCTTTGGATTACATCGCTGGTCAAATGACCAGCTTCAATCTTTTTAATCTCCCTTGCTATCGCTGCTTGAGCCTCTAAGAGCTTAATTATTTGTTCCGACAACATCTTAGTTAAAAAATGTTTATACCCGATACTCAAAATGAGTATTGGGGTATATTAGATTTGTGGTAAAAGTGGATGTGTGTAACGTCCAGAAGGAATCGTTTCCGACCCTATAAAGTATATATATTCTTGATCAGCATCAATAGCCGAGTCGATTGAGCCCTGTCTGTCTGTCCGTCCGTCCGTCCGTCCGTCTGTCCGTCTGTCCGTCTGTCCGTCCCCTTCAGCGCCTAATGCTCAAAGACTATAAGAGCTAGAGAAACGATGTTTTGGATCCAGACTTCTGTGATATGTCACTGCTACAAAAATATTTCAAAACTTTGCCCCGCCCACTTCCGCCCCACAAAGGGCGAAAATCTGTGGCATACACAATTTTAAAGATACGAGAAAACCAAAAACGCAGAATCGTAGAGAATGACCATATCTTTTAGACTGCGGAATCTGAATTGGATCGTATTATTATTATTGCCAGCATCAAGAAAACAATTTCATTTTTTTCTCGCCCTGTCTCTCTCTAACACACACGTAGCATAGGCGGCTTTGCTTAGAGTAAAACATTAGCGCCTAGATCTCAGAGACTATAAAAGCTAGTGCAACCAAATTTGGTATCCACACTCCTAATATATCGGACCGAGACGAGTTTGTTTCAAAATTTCGCCACACCCCCTTCCGCCACCGCAAAGGATGCAAATCTGGGGATATTCACAAATCTCAGAGACTATTAAAGCTAGAGTAACCAAATTTAGTATCCGCACTCCTGTTAGATCTCACTATAAAACGTATATCTCAGAATTTCGCTCCACCCCCATCCGCCCCCACAAAGGACGAAAATCTGTTGCATCCACAATATTGCAGATTTGAGAAAACTAACGAGGGGGAACGTTGTGAGTTGCTGCGGACACCGCAACTCTAAGGTTATACCCGATACTAAGTCAGTATGGCTCTCCTCCGGCAGACGCCGCTAATATTTAACGACACGACAAAGAGTGCGTGCGAGAGAGATAGAAAATCAGTCTGAGCGTGACTTCGGGCGCTGCGTAGCCACTGCAAATTGATTTGTTCCTTTTGGCTAAAAAAATGGTCTGATCTGATCCAGATTCAGCAATCTAATAGATATGGTCATTATCTATGATTCTGCGTTTTTAGTTTTCTCAAATCTGCAATATTGTGGATGCAACAGATTTTCGTCCTTTGTGGGGGCGGATGGGGTGGAGCGAAATTCTGAGATATACCTTTTATAGTGACATCTTAAAGGAGTGTGTGTACCAAATTTGGTTACTCTAGCCTTAATAGTCTCTGAGATTTGTGGTTGCCTCAGATTTTCGTCCTTTGCGGGGGCGGAAGGGGGTGTGGCGAAATTTGGACAGGAAACGGTCAAGGTCCGATATCACAGGAGTGTGGATACCAAATTTGGTTGCTCTGGCTTTTATAGGTTCTGAGATCCTTGAACTCATATTTTGCAATTGGCAAAACCGACCATGAAACCTGTGTGTTAGAGTGAGACAGAGCGAGAAAGAGTGAAATTGTTTTCGTGATTCTGGCTGTAATAATTATACGATCTAGTTCAGATTCTGCAGTCTAAAAGATATGGTCACCCTCTACGATTCTGCGTTTTTAGTTTTCTCGTATCGTCGAAATTGTGGATGCCACAGATTTTCGCCCTTTGTGGGGGCGGAAGTGGGCGGGGCAAAGTTTTGAAATATTTTTGGAGCAGTGACATATCACAGAAGTCTGGATCCAAAACATCGTTGCTCTAGCTCTTATAGTCTTTGAGCATTAGGCGCTGAAGGGGACGGACAGACGGACAGACGGACGGACGGACAGACAGACAGGGCTCAATCGACTCGGCTATTGATGCTGATCAAGAATATATATACTTTATAGGGTCGGAAACGATTCCTTCTGGACGTTACACACATCCACTTTTACCACAAATCTAATATACCCCAATACTCATTTTGAGGACGATACGAAAAAACTAAAAACGCAGAATCGTAGAAGATGACCATATCTTACAGAGTGCAAAATCTGAACCAGATCGTATAATTATTACAGCCAGAATCACGAAAACAATTTCACTCTTTCTCGCTCTGTCTCACTCTAACACACAGGTTTCATGGTCGGTTTTGCCAATTGCAAAATATGAGTTCAAGGATCTCAGAACCTATAAAAGCCAGAGCAACCAAATTTGGTATCCACACTCCTGTGATATCGGACCTTGACCGTTTCCTGTCCAAATTTCGCCACACCCCCTTCCGCCCCCGCAAAGGACGAAAATCTGAGGCAACCACAAATCTCAGAGACTATTAAGGCTAGAGTAACCAAATTTGGTACACACACTCCTTTAAGATGTCACTATAAAAGGTATATCTCAGAATTTCGCTCCACCCCATCCGCCCCCACAAAGGACGAAAATCTGTTGCATCCACAATATTGCAGATTTGAGAAAACTAAAAACGCAGAATCATAGATAATGACCATATCTATCAGATTGCTGAATCTGGATCAGATCAGATCATTTTTATAGCCAAAAGGAACAAATCAATTTGCAGTGGCTACGCAGCGCCCGACGTCACGCTCAGACTGATTTTCTGTCTCTCTCGCACGCACTCTTTGTCGTGTCGTTAAATATTAGCGGCGTCTGCCGGAGGAGAGCCATACTGACTTAGTATCGGGTATAACTCTAGAGTGTCGGTGTCCGCAGCAACTCACGTTCCCCCTCGTTTTTTTTTAGTTTTACTTAATTAGGCTTAAAAACAATTTGAAATATGAATGAATTCTGCTTCTGCTGTTGTTGTTACTGCGACCGCTGAAGTCGCTGCTGCTGATACCGCTGTTGCTGCTGCTGGTGTTGCCTCTGCTTACGTCGCTGCTGCTGATCTTCCTGTCGCTGCAGTTATTGTTGCTTGCACAGAGGGCACACACAAACCCATTTATATATTTCTTTTTCACAGTCACAGTTATTTGCCACTTTTTTTTCAATTCTAGCCATTAAGCACTTTCGATGTTTCGGATTATTATTTTTTTCTCTTTCGATGTTCCAGCCTCAAAAACGCCACCGTCGCGAAAAATTTTTATTATACCCGATACTCAAAATGAGTATTGGGGTATATTAGATTTGTGGTAAAAGTGGATGTGTGTATCGTCCAGAAGGAATCGTTTCCGACCCCATAAAGTATATATATTCTTGATCAGCATCAATAGCCGAGTCGATTGAGCCATGTCTGTCTGTCCGTCTGTCCGTCCGTCCGTCTGTCCGTCTGTCCGTCCGTCCGTCTGTCCGTCTGTCCGTCCCCTTCAGCGCCTAATGCTCAAAGACTATAAGAGCTAGAGCAACGATGTTTTGGATCCAAACTTCTGTGATATGTCACTGCTACAAAAATATTTCAAAACTTTGCCCCGCCCACTTCCGCTCCCACAAAGGGCGAAAATCTGTGGCATCCACAATTTTAAAGATACGAGAAAACCAAAAACGCAGAATCGTAGAGAATGACCATATCTTTTAGACTGCGGAATCTGAATTGGATCGTATTATTATTATAGTCAGCATCAAGAAAACAATTTCATTTTTTCTCGCCCTGTCTCTCTCTAACACACACGTAGCATAGGCGGCTTTGCTTAGAGTAAAACATTAGCGCCTAGATCTCAGAGACTATAAAAGCTAGAGCAACCAAATTTGGTATCCACACTCCTAATATATCGGACCGAGACGAGTTTGTTTCAAAATTTCGCCACACCCCCTTCCGCCCCCGCAAAGAATGTAAATCTGGGGATATTCACAAATCTCAGAGACTATTAAAGCTAGAGTAATCACTATAAAACGTATATCTCAAAATTTCGCCCCACCCCCTTCCGCCCACACAAAGGACGAAAATCTGTTGCATCCACAATATTGCAGATTCGAGAAAACTAAAAACGCAGAATCATAGATAGCGACCATATCTATCAGATTGCTGAATCTGGATCAGATCAGATCATTTTTATAGCCAAAAGGAACAAATCAATTTGCAGTGGCTACGCAGCGCCCGACGTCACGCTCAGACTGATTTTCTGTCTCTATTAGCGGCGTCTGCCGGAGGAGAGCCATACTGACTTAGTATCGGGTATAACTCTAGAGTGTCGGTGTCCGCAGCAACTCACGTTCCCCCTCGTTTTTTTTTAGTTTTACTTAATTAGGCTTAAAAACAATTTGAAATATGAATGAATTCTGCTTCTGCTGTTGTTGTTACTGCGACCGCTGAAGTCGCTGCTGCTGATACCGCTGTTGCTGCTGCTGGTGTTGCCTCTGCTTACGTCGCTGCTGCTGATCTTCCTGTCGCTGCAGTTATTGTTGCTTGCACAGAGGGCACACACAAACCCATTTATATATTTCTTTTTCACAGTCACAGTTATTTGCCACTTTTTTTTCAATTCTAGCCATTAAGCACTTTCGATGTTTCGGATAATTATTTTTTTCTCTTTCGATGTTCCAGCCTCAAAAACGCCACCGTCGCGAAAAATTTTTATTATACCCGATACTCAAAATGAGTATTGGGGTATATTAGATTTGTGGTAAAAGTGGATGTGTGTATCGTCCAGAAGGAATCGTTTCCGACCCCATAAAGTATATATATTCTTGATCAGCATCAATAGCCGAGTCGATTGAGCCATGTCTGTCTGTCCGTCTGTCCGTCCGTCCGTCTGTCCGTCTGTCCGTCTGTCCGTCTGTCCGTCCGTCCGTCTGTCCGTCTGTCCGTCCCCTTCAGCGCCTAATGCTCAAAGACTATAAGAGCTAGAGCAACGATGTTTTGGATCCAAACTTCTGTGATATGTCACTGCTACAAAAATATTTCAAAACTTTGCCCCGCCCACTTCCGCTCCCACAAAGGGCGAAAATCTGTGGCATCCACAATTTTAAAGATACGAGAAAACCAAAAACGCAGAATCGTAGAGAATGACCATATCTTTTAGACTGCGGAATCTGAATTGGATCGTATTATTATTATAGTCAGCATCAAGAAAACAATTTCATTTTTTCTCGCCCTGTCTCTCTCTAACACACACGTAGCATAGGCGGCTTTGCTTAGAGTAAAACATTAGCGCCTAGATCTCAGAGACTATAAAAGCTAGAGCAACCAAATTTGGTATCCACACTCCTAATATATCGGACCGAGACGAGTTTGTTTCAAAATTTCGCCACACCCCCTTCCGCCCCCGCAAAGAATGTAAATCTGGGGATATTCACAAATCTCAGAGACTATTAAAGCTAGAGTAATCACTATAAAACGTATATCTCAAAATTTCGCCCCACCCCCTTCCGCCCACACAAAGGACGAAAATCTGTTGCATCCACAATATTGCAGATTCGAGAAAACTAAAAACGCAGAATCATAGATAGCGACCATATCTATCAGATTGCTGAATCTGGATCAGATCAGATCATTTTTATAGCCAAAAGGAACAAATCAATTTGCAGTGGCTACGCAGCGCCCGACGTCACGCTCAGACTGATTTTCTGTCTCTCTCGCACGCACTCTTTGTCGTGTCGTTTAATATTAGCGGCGTCTGCCGGAGGAGAGCCATACTGACTTAAGTCAGATACTAATTATTATCGGGTATAACCGTAGAGTTGCGGTGTCCGCAGCAACTCTCAACGTTCCCCCTCGTTTTTCAATTACAATAGATATACATATTTCGTTATCTATTAAAATACAGCATGTCCAGCTCGTATTTTTCAAAATTATTAATTGAAACTTCAGTTTCATTAATTTTTATTTATTTTATTTTTTTTTTATATTCTCCGATTACAATAGATATACCCAGTTATCTATTAAAAATACAGCCTGTTTAGCTCGTATTTTTCCAAATTATTAATTGAAACTTTCGTTTCATTAATTTATTTTATACTCTGTTCCTTCCTATAGGAGGGAAATCAAAGTTTTTATACCCGATACTCAAAATGAGTATTGGGGTATATTAGATTTGTGGTAAAAGTGGATGTGTGTAACGTCCAGAAGGAATCGTTTCCGACCCCATAAAGTATATATATTCTTGATCAGCATCAATAGCCGAGTCGATTGCGCCATGTCTGTCTGTCCGTCCCCTTCAGCGCCTAGTGCTCAAAGACTATAAGAGCTAGAGCAACGATGTTTTGGATCCAGATTTCTGTGATATGTCACTGCTACAAAAATATTTCAAAACTTCGCCCCGCCCACTTTCGCCCCCACAAAGGACGAAAATCTGTGGCATCCACATTTTTAAAGATACGAGAAAACCAAAAACGCAGAATCGTAGAGGATGACCATATCTTTTAGACTGCAGAATCTGAATTGGATCGTATTATTATTATAGCCAGCATCAAGAAAACAATTTCATTTTTTCTCGCCCTGTCTCTCTCTAACACACACGTAGCATAGGCGGCTTTGCTTAGAGTAAAACATTAGCGCCTAGATCTCAGAGACTATAAAAGCTAGAGCTACCAAATTTGGTATCCAGACTCCTAATATATCAGACCGAGACGAGTTTGTTTCAAAATTTCGACACACCCCCTTCCGCCCCCGCAAAGGACGAAAATCTGGGGATATTCACAAATCTCAGAGACTATTAACGCTAGAGTAACCAAATTTGGTATCCGCTCTCCTGTTAGACCTCACTATAAAACGTATATCTCAAAATTTCGCCCCACCCCCTTCCGCCCCCACAAAGGACGAAAATCTATTGCATCCACAATATTGCAGATTCGGGAAAACTAAAAACGCAGAATCATAGATAGCGACCATATCTATCAGATTGCTGAATCTGGATCAGATCGGATCACTTTTGTAACCAAAAGCAAGAAATCAATTTGCAGTGGCTACGCAGCGCCCGACGTCACGCTCATACTGATTTTCTGTCTCTCTCGCACGCACTCTTTGTGGTGTCGCTTAATATTAGCGGCGTCTGCCGGAGAAGAGCCATACTGACTTAGTATCGGGTATAACTGTAGAGTTGCGGTGTCCGCAGCAACTCACAACCTTCCCCCTCGTTTATTTTGCTACCTTTAGCTGTCAGTGAACTATACACTTGTTCAGTCTCAAGGAAGCTGGTTTAACTCCGTGCTCTTACCACAGGGCGGAAACGACGGAGAGTCTCGAAGGACCAAAATGTTAAGACCTTAAAAGAATAGTCTAGACATTTGCGAGTTGAGTTTTAAATTCAAACTAAATTTTATTCTTAAAATCAGAGCATTATATGTGATTTGACAATGAGGTAGGAGGAACAATTTGGTAGTCTATAATTATCGTTAGACCTACGCAGAGGATACACTTTACTGAGGGTGTCTATTTGAGTACATGCTTACATTAGTTTTATTTTAGGACCGCATTTGTTAAGTGTTTTCTCCACTTGTGTTTTGTTGTCGTATTAATGGGTTACAGATCTCTGTTTACACCAGTGCAGTCATAACTTGTCTACTTTATGTGATTTCCTTAGAGATCGGTGTTGTTACATGAGTGAATGTGTACAATAATCTATTTATGATTAAACAGACAGTAATTTATAATAAAAACGAGGGGGAACGTTGTGAGTTGCTGCGGACACCGCAACTCTACGGTTATACCCGATACTAAGTCAGTATGGCTCTCCTCCGGCAGACGCCGCTAATATTAAACGACACGACAAAGAGTGCGTGCAAGAAAGACAGAAAATCAGTCTGAGCGTGACGTCGGGCGCTGCGTAGCCAGTGCAAATTGATTTGTTTCCTTTCGCTATAAAAATGATCTGATCTGATCCAGATTCAGCAATCTGATAGATATGGTCGCTATCTATGATTCTGCGTTTTTAGTTTTCTCGAATGTGCAATATTATTAATACAACAGATTTTCCTCCTTTGTGTGGGCGGAAGGGGGTGGGGCGAAATTTTGAAACAAACTCGTCTCGGTCTGATATATTAGGAGTGTGGATACCAAATTTGGTTGCTCTAGCTTTTATAGTCTCTGAGATCTAGGCGCTAATGTTTTACTCTAAGCAAAGCCGCCTATGCTACGTGTGTTAGAGAGAGACAGGGCGAGAAAAAATGAAATTGTTTTCTTGATGCTGGCTATAATAATAATACGATCCAATTCAGATGCTGCAGTCTAAAAGATATGGTCATTCTCTACGATTCTGCGTTTTTAGTTTTATCGTATCTTTAAAAATGTGGATGCCACAGATTTTCGTCCTTTGTGGGGGCGGAAGTGGGCGGGGCAAAGTTTTGAAATATTTTTGTAGCAGTGACATATCACAGAAGTCTGGATCCAAAACATCGTTGCTCTAGCTCTTATAGTCTTTGAGCACTAGGCGCTGAAGGGGACGGACAGACGGACAGACGAACAGACGGACAGACGGACGGACGGACAGACAGACAGGGCTCAATCGACTCGGCTATTGATGCTGATCAAGAATATATATACTTTATGGGGTCGGAAACGATTCCTTCTGGACGTTACACACATCCACTTTTACCACAAATCTAATATACCCCAATACTCATTTTGAGTATCGGGTATAATAATTTATATTTTGACAATAATTTGTATGACGTTAGATGCAAAGAAAAGCTAACTTTTGCAGACTGCAAATCCCTTGAGAAATGCCACATACCCCGCAGAAGAGAAGGAGCCATAGGGGCAGGGGCAGGGACAGTAGCAGGTGCTGAGGGGTAGGTGGGGCTGTGCGACTGACAGACAGAAGACGGGCCCTGACAGGCATCGAGGCAGCAACTTGTTAGCGATGCTCCCCCGCAACCCCCCTCCCCATCCCCGCCCTTTGGCTGTTGTCGCCTCGTTTTCGCTTTTCCTTTTCGCATTTCGATTTTCGTTTAAATTGTGCAACATTTCCGAGATGCAAAGATGCCGCCTGCCTTTGCCTTTGCCTCTTCGCCGAGTAATTAAAATGCAAAGCAAAGTGCAGCAATTTGAGCTTAATAATAATGGCAGCAGAAGCAGCAGTGAACAGGAGCGGATGGCAGCATAACGGGCGGGAAATCAACAAACAAACAACTAAATGGGGACAAACAACAAAATGGCTAGCCCCAACGTGCACTGGCCAATATCGTGGCACATTTCAACGCAACATTTCCCAGAGATGCCAGACATTGAAACTTTCTTAACGTTTTCAATTTCCGTCTCAAAGCCGTGAGCAGGGAAGAGAGAGAGAGAGCAGGAAAGAGAGAGGTTGAGAGAGTAAAGTGTGGCAATTGAAAATTGAATGTGCCCCGTCGTGGAAGTGGACACAGACCCCAAAAACATCATAAAAGCTTAGACCTAGAGCCGCATAATGCACTGAGAGAATATTTATGGAGACTACGATATATTTCGATTAACATACAGGCGATAACGTTACATATCGATAGCCATAAAACGTGAAATATTATTTTGATCAAAACATTATACATTAAACTTTAAATAATTATTTAAAAATTAAGTAGAAAACAAAAATAATTATAAATTATAATATTCTTATTATTATTCCATTGTACTATTAATACATCTACAAAATATGTACATATGTATAATACTATAATTTTGATCAAAACAATTTAAATTGAATTTCATAAATATTTGAGTAATTAATAATAAAAATAGATAATTCTATTATTATTCCATACAAAAAACTGTACATAAATCTACGGAATATATAAATATTTCCTTAGTTTTCTCCAGGTGTCAACCCCATTCGGATTATATAGATTTATCCACTTCCAAATTTAAGTTTAAGGCAGCTGCAGTTCATGGGTTAAAGTATCTCTCAAATGCAGCTCATTAAAAATATTTTCAAACTCAAAAATGTCAATAATTTTCGCTTCTTTCGCCATTCCCAGGTTAGACGGCCTACATTATATTGCTAAAAATGTGAATTAATTTGAAGTTGGCGTACATATATCGTAGTGTAATCGATAGTATCGAGCCAAAACGATCTTAATTATGATCACTAGATTTAAGAGATATACGAAATAAAACGAATGAGCAAGGAACTACATCGAGCGGATTAAGGAAGGTCTTAATTGGGTAGACGGATTCCACTGGAAAACTGTTGAAGGGACTTAGCTCGTACAGGTTTTATGAAAAATGTCTAAGATAAGCTCTCTTACCGCATATTTAAATTACCTGAGGGACTGCAAACGCAGGTTTCCATCCATGTCCCACGGACAGAGGGCGGTACATGTCGCAGCGCATCGTTGGCTTGCGATCTTCCCAGGCCACAGAGCTCGGTACCGTGGGTTGAGTTCTTTGCGCATTTAAATCCACTAATGAGTGCAGCAGTTCCCTTTTGCTCTCTACAGCCTGACTATCGACCTGCAATCTCCATAGGACCCATTAAGCAAGGCAACAGCAGCAGCTTGCTCTGCACTGAACGGGATGCCATAGCCAGCCAACAGCTCCTGCAACAGTGTCGACTGATTCCTCCCTGGACGAGGAGGAATGTTTCAGGAGCCCACCTGTGCTAAGAGTAAGCCCAAGAAGGCGAGTTGTGGAATGCGCAGACGCAAGAAGTCGGCTTGCAAAAAGAGGAAAAGCAGAAGGTCCAAGAAAAGATGCTCAAAGCCACCCTGCAAGTCTCGCAAATCCCGCAAATCCAACAAGTCAAAGTCCAAGATGATGATCCTCACGAAATTTGGCTAAAAAGAAAATTACTGTAAATTCACACGTGTTGGTCCTGGAAGTCGAGTTTTATAGACTGGAATATCCGTATTTCCAAGTTTTTTCTATAAACAAAATAATTTTATTTTTAGGTAGTAGAGAATCCGCTCCTGGGGCATTTCGAAGTGGCCCAAAAGCTGCTTCAGGTGCCCATTCGGCCATTCGGCCAAAGGTGCTCCTGAACATGCAGAACTTTATTTTATCCATTTTATTATATTTATATTATTATATTATAATAATATTTATTTTATACGTCCAGTGGCTTGCGGATCAGCATGAGCTTTTCGATGCGCCTCTTGTACGAGTCGTACAGCTCGTGTTTCTTCCTACCTACGAAGTATATATGCCTCTGCAACTTTCCGCTCCACACCATTTGCAGGTAAGCAATGGCCAGAGTGGGATACAGCATCACGTATAGTTCATACTTACGAAAGTCAACCATTTCCTTGGTGACCTTCCCGATCTTCTCGAATACTGCACATAGTCCTCGGGCACCTTATCTGGTACGGTACTACCTTTGCTGGATCGGTCCGAGTCCAGCGCACTCATAAAAATCGACGAAATCTTCGTCGAATTTACTCTTACCCACGCCGTCATCTTTTTGCACCTCCGATATCCCAGAGTCTAAAACTGTGTCAGCTTCTGCGTGGTAATTTATAAGCAGCGAGACATTTATTGCATGTCCCCATCGGTCTTTTGCCAGGGTTCCTTGCTTTTTTTTTTTTTTTGTTCGATTTCTTCATATTGTGGCTATTACTAATTTTGATATAGGAATTTATAGGGCGATTTCAATATAACGTGACAACTGTATACGTCAGTTGTCCGTCCAACCAGCACACGAGTCGTTCTAGAAAAGAGGAAACAGGGTTTCAATAGTTTCCACAGTTGCAATCGACTTCGATATACACATAAACAGCTGAGTGGCCTGCTTACATAACGAGTGAGCAATGAGATTATCAAAAGGATTGCGCAGACGCAACCGTGTCCAATGCAGCGTGTCTAATAGCCATAGAAGATTTTAGTGTGTGGCTGCGACAGGATTTCAATGTTGTTCTGGATATAGCACAGCAATTGATGATAGCTATCGATACGGTATGAAACACTGTCGACACAAAAATTTAAACTCGGTCGAATTATTTCGAAGTCGTAGTACAATACGCGAAAGCCGGAGAATGTATGTATACTTAATATTAAAATTAGTGGCAAAAACATCGACACGATACGATGTGGAAATGATTCCATCGAACATCGATAAGATTATCAAAATCATACCTTCATTGGACATCTTTGTTTTGGCGTTCCTTTTCCGTCAAAGAATCTGCACAACAATTTTTGCTGTAAAAGTTTCAACTGAAAAATAAGTAAAATAAGTCAAATTTGTATTGCGTACCGATGCGTTCCTTTGATCCCAACTTCCACGACCTGGATGCCGACTTTCGTTTCACTTTAACTTTTATGTCTATTTTTTTCAGAAATGGTTGAACAGCTTAAGTTTCCCCAATCGTTTATGGTTATACGACAATCGTCGTATGCGTTGAAAGCGGTATCCAACGGCCACACATCTCTGGGCATCGTCGCATCCGATGGCGTAGTCATTGGCACAACAACGCGAAAGACTTCGGAACTAATGGAAGCGCGACATGGCGCACGTGGCCCCAATGTAAATTTTCATACACAAAATTGAATTACAAACACACAAGAAACTCAATCGAAGGAGTCTCTCAGGTTTAAGTTGAATGAAATATGTCGGATTGAAAGCAAAGCCACGACCAGGACTCATTTTAGTTGAAGGTTGTTCTCCGTACGAGCAACATCTGTAGCTACAAATTTCCTTTTTTTAATTTCAAATAATTAGTACTAGTATTTTTATTGTAATTTTTCCGAATTTTTGTTCTTTATTCTTTGGTTTTATGAAAATTTCTAAGATGAGCTCTGTTACCGCATATTTAAATTACCTGCGGGACAGCAAACGCCGCAAAGCCGTATGGATCCATATACCACGGGCAGAGGGCGGTACACGTCGCAGCGCAGCGTTGGCTTGCGATCTCCCCAGGCTAATTAGTGCCGCAGTTCCCATTCGACGACTACTCTAGGCCCCGCGACGCGACCCCCGATCTCCTCCAATGTGCTGCTCTAATTGCTCCACGGAGTTGAATTGTCCATCACCACCTCCATCGTTACGAGCACGACGTTGCTTGTGGCCGGCCTTGACCATGGCTGTCTTCTTAATTGGCTGCTTGATTTGCTCCATGGAGTTTTGCTTGCCGTCTCCAGCGCCTACTTTACGATCGTTTCCGTGCTTATAGCCGTCCTTAATCATGGAAGTGGGACCAATGTCCTGCTCGAATTATCCCACCGAGTTGCACTTTCCGTCTCCACCACCATCGTTGCGACCACGCCCTTGACCATGACAGTTGTCCAAATGTGCTGCTCGTCTCCAGCTTCTTCGTAACGATCACGCTTTTGTTGTTTGGCGGACACGTTGGCACTGTCGCCAATATCCCGCTCGAAGTGCACCATCGACTAGCTTGAAGTGGAGCTCGTTGGCGAACTCGTGATCAGACTTCCGGTTTTAAAATGAAGTTCCTATAAAAATTAAACCAAAATTAAACCAATAAAATGGATGAAATACAAGAAAAAGGAATCCGGGGGAAAGAAGAAAGGGCAGTCGAAGAAAACAAAGGGGAAAACGATGGGGAGAATCAGGGAATAATTGCAGGCGGGGAAGAGAATGTGGGAGTGAGAAAAAGTAAGGGAAAAGTATGGATACCCTTTGAAACGATAGAAGAAAACCAGCTCTCTCTCACAGTGTGGCTTAGCACTTATTATAGGTTTTCATTATTTTTAGTCACTCAGTCAACGAATAGAAATAAGTCCCAAAAACTAGATATACATATATCAAAAATAATTCCGATCTTTATTCAAAATTTTAAACGAAGCATCTCCGTGTGCCACATTCGGAGGCGCCCCAATAGGCCTCGCTCTTCAGTCTGATTCGCGGCTGAGGCTGGAAAATGGTCAATGGCTGTGTGTTGGAGTGACTGGAAGGAAGGCTAATATATACCGTTACAATTTTCTGGAATATCTTGAAGATGGTTTGGCCCATGGGCCCACTTGTAGGAGATTGTGCAGCTCCACAAAACTTGTGATCCGTGAAGTCGTAGGGCTGCGCGGTGGCCATCATCAAGGACCAAGCGAGGATGCGTTTCACTAGCCTGTGCCCTCACCGAAGATCCCATTTCCATCAGCTATGCGCCCCCGAATGATAGCCTTTGATTTGGACAGTAATTTATAATAAAAATAATTTATATTTTGACAATAATATGAATGACTTTAGATGCAAAGAAAAGCCAACTTTTCCAGACTGCAAATCCCTTGAGAAATGCCACAAACCCCGCAGAAGAGAAGGAGCCATAGGGGCAGGGGCAGGGACAGTAGCAGTTGCTGAGGGGTAGTTGGGGCTGTGCGACTGACAGACAGAAGACGGGCCCTGACAGGCATCGAGGCAGCAACTTGTTAGAAATGCTCCCCCGCAACCCCCCTCCCCATCCCCGCCCTTTGGCTGTTGTTGCCTCGTTTTCGCTTTTCCTTTTCGCATTTCGCTTTTCGTTTAAATTTTGCAAAATTTCCGAGATGCAAAGATGCCGCCTGCCTTTGCCTTTGCCTCTTCGCCGAGTAATTAAAATGCAAAGCAAAGTGCAGCAATTTGAGCCTAATAATAATGGCAGCAGAAGCAGCAGCGAACAGGAGCGGACGGCAGCATAACGGGCGGGAAATCAACAAACAACTAAATGGGGGACAAACAACAAAATGGTTAGCCCCAACGTGCACCGGCCAATATCGTGGTACATTTCAACTCAACATTTCCCAGAGATGCCAGACATTGAGACTTTCTTAACGTTTTCAAATCCGCCCCACTACAAACATTGGTCCTTCGAGCCGGATCTTCGCCGGAGAAGCTCACCCCAGCCAGCATCGACGGATCGCTCCAAGTTCAAGATAAGTACTCTTCGATTGTGCCTAACAACAGTGCAGTGATTTTGTGTGAGTTTTCCATCCCAGTCCCAAATTAAACCATACTTCGTTCTGCCAACGGTTGTGGCCTCCTACTCCTCCAAGGGTTTAATTTGATCCGAGCTAGCTCCTGCGTTCAGCTTCCGATACAGTGTAAATAATAGCGCATACAAATGTATCTTAATGCGTATACGTTTACATACACGGAACAAACACTCGCAATACTTATACATGCACGTCGGATTTTACATAAAAAATTTTACCACGATAAAATTAGTCAGAAAATAAAAACGCTCACGTACGAACAGCTTTGAAAACGTTAACAAATTGTGTGGACAATTAGGGCGATTTAATTATTAGTTGATTTTATTTCGGGTTGTGTGTCGACGGCGCGAGCACAATAAGACTGATCGGCCACAGCAAGTGACCCTCAGCTAAGTTTATTTGTTTCCGCTATTTTACATTTAAACGCTTTTACAAATATTTTTAAAAGCTGTTCCTTTAACAGCGGAACCACTACTTAACATGGTTGGGAAACTCTACATAATGTTACAGAGGAATGCTTAAGGCACTTTACATTACAAGAAATCACCATTTTCTGGCAACGAAGTGGGCTTGTTTACATTTGGAAATTGCATTGTAAGTAATAAAATTATAAATTTAACAAATAGAAGCTGTATTAATTATAATTTCTTTGCCCATTTAATTACAGCGGACGTATATATAGGTATGAACCTCTATCATCAGCTCACTGGATGGAATTGAGTCTGTAGAAGTTGGCTTGTGCAGGTGTCAAAATAAAGGACCCGGTGACGTCATCAGGCTGCTGCAGTCTCAGGGGAAGTATAAAGCCGCACCGAAAGTGAGTAAGTATTCGATTGTTACAAATTTCTTCGCCTATATGCTTCCAGAGGGCGTGTCTTTCGGTGTGCGCCTTTCCACCATTGGCGCACTGGACGGCGGTGAAATTTCAGAAGGTGACCTGGGAGCGGTCTGAGTAAATGCCACGTGACGTCATTAGGCTGCTGCAACTGCCATAAATAAAGGTAAGCAGAATTATTGCCATCCAGATTGGCATTGATGATATTTTGTCTTCTTTTAGGTATTGGAGTGGCCATAGCTTTTGGTTGTGCAGCTTCTACACACATTGATGAGGCTTCCTGGTGCGGATTTGTGCGGGCTCGGCTTTCTTCGGCAAATGCTGCGTCTATCTCGTCGTCGAGCTCCTTCTCAAGTTGCTGCTGCAGGGACTTCATCTGCTCTTCGAGAAGCTGCTCTGGAGTAGGCGGAGGGAATTCGTGTGGTTCAAGCGGAGTCATTATGAGCCTTTGTATGTATTCGGGCTCAAAACGAATCTTCTGCGCCATTTCTAATCGATTCATTTCCCCTCTCTTGAGACATTGCGCCATACGATTAACCCAGATTATTAAGGGTCTCTCCTGCGGGATACCAAGGGCTATGCGATGCTCTTGTTCAAGGCGTTTCCGTTCGACAAGTGCTTCCTTGACTTGGGACTCCCGAAGTTGGCGCTGTTGTTCAATTTCAAGCTGCTCGTGTCTGATTAAAGTTGGCAGCAGTAGTTGTTGTTGTGCTGCCTGCTGCAGGAGTTGTTGTTGGAGAGGCCGAAAGTGAGTTTCCAGCTGCTTTGTGTATCTTGGCCGGTCAAGCCTTTGAGGAAAGAAGGGCTGCATGATGAGTCTTTTTGCTTCCAGATTTGGATGGCGAAATAGTGAAGCTGCTAGCCTGCCGCTGGCTTTATCAAAGGTTTCTTCTGCAGAGTCAATGTTGTGTGCATCTCGGATAACTTGATTTCTTGTGTACCTGCTAGCCTGCAAAATTGTGATTCGCATACCAATGCTCCCCATACAGGTAAGGCATATTACCATATTGGGGCGATTAATTTTTTATAAATAACCATTTTGCATCTTTTAGATAGCCGGCTCTGATGACCAATGATCTAGTTCAGTCTCATGGCTGCTGCTCTCACTCGAATTGCTAACTGGGTGGTATGGGCATGTAGCACAAGTTTCCTGTCCATTATCAAGCCTAGATAGCGATACCTTGGCTTACTTTTGATTGCTTCGTTGTAAATTTTTGGCGATAGCTCACCTATGCCACTTGCAATCGATCGCCTTGTGTAAAGGACATGAACCGTTTTGCTGGTATTAAGGCTGATGCACCATTTGGAAGCCCAGGCAGTGAAGTGTTCAAGATAACACTGATTTGTTCTAACCGCTGTACTGGCTTCTTTTTTAGCACATAGGATGATTGTGTCATCTGCGTAAGTAGAAAGCATCATGTTGTTGTATATATTCGACTCAATTCTTTCATTTTGTTCTGACAGGTGCGGTAGCGGCATATCCGACGTGAAGACTGTGTAGAGCAAATCCTTCCAGGTCTCGAGCGTATTCCATTGTTTCCGTTTACAAAAAATGTTATTTCTGCTAAGTAACTTTTTAAAACGTTGTAATATGTAAACGGGAGTAGCTTCGCTAGCTTAAGTAGGAGACCATTATGCCAAACTCGGTCAAAGGCTTCGCTCACGTCAATAAATACGGCAGAACAAAATAACTGTTTCTCATATGCATCAAGAATATACTGTGTAACGCGTGCCAGTTGTTGGTCCGTGCTATGCTCTCTCCTGAATCCAAACTGATGAGAGGGAATGTCCTTCTCAAAGTCTTCGCATTCAAACATTCTTTTCATGAGCAAGGTTTCAAAGATTTTAGATTTTTTTTGCATTTTTGCTCGGTTTTTTAATCATTGTAATAGCAGCACATTTCCATTGTTTGGGGAAATGGCCATGTCTCAAGATGCAATTGTAAATATTTGTCAAATGAATAATTACCTTTTGAGGTAACGCTTTAATGACTCTGTTGTTTATTTGGTCCATGACAGGAGCCTTTTTGTTTTGTAGAGATTTGATTTCCATCATAACTTCATTGGGGGAAATAGGCCTGAACGGGAGTCTATTTACATCGTATTCCCGCCCAAATTGTTGCCTCTGAAGCCAGGCAGGTTTAGTTGTTAAGCGTTTGAGCTGCGCTATTTCTTTACACTCCATAACTACCCTATTTCTAAATTCGTCGGAGTTTATGAGTTTTGGTGTGAATCTTTCTTCTAAATGTGACACAAAAGCTTCAGCTTTCTCCTCGCTACTCTTTGTCCACCTATAGCCTTCTCTACTACCACTCCTGCTGGGCATTTTCAATGGCCAGTTTGGTTCTGGCTGCCTCTTTAAAGTGTTTGTTAAGCGCCATAGTTTTTGCATTCTGTAACGATCTTGAGCGTCTACTTTTTTAAAAAGGTTATTGATCTGGTTATTTTTAGCCTTACGAAGGGCCTTTTTTAGCCGATGATTTGCTGCGTTGTATAACCTTCGCGTCTCCAAGGTGGGTCTGCGCATATGCTCCCTTTTATGCTGCCATTTGAGCCTTAATAGTTTCTGTGTTTTCCTATCTAGTGGCAGTTGCCCTGTGCGTGGGTGAGAACACAGATTTATTAGCGAAGTTGCAGCTGCAACTGCATTGTAGATGTTTTGATTTAGAATGTCGATCGCATCCTCAATGTCTTCCCCTGAGTTTATTTCCATGTTGAGATTGATACGCTGCGATAGGAAAACTTGTAATGTGCAAGAAATTCTTATTCTTAGAGGTGTGAGATTGTATGTACGGATGGAGGTTGTACCTACATTTTTTTTGACGGTCAGACACCAATAGTATAGCAGGATTTCGGAACGTGTACCTCTAGCTATGCTCTAACTAGCTCGCCGGAATGTCGTGGGATCTTTCCTACTCTCCTATTTGCCATACGAACACATTCGCAAAGATGTTTTAGGTACACTTGACTTAATGTTCAAAAGGAACTCTATAAAAGAAATCAAAAAAAAGAAAAGAATGGGAATTTTAACTAACTGGCTAACCGACTACCGACAAATAGTCAGGCTATATTCCGCCGCTCTCGGGGAACTCAGATGACTTTGACCCCTTCTCTACCCTCCCTACCTTTAGTATTTAATCGACAGCATAACCCTAATCGAGCGTATGTCTATTTGATCATCGGACTGCCTCAGGCTCTACTCAGGACAAACACAAAAGGTTTAATGTTCCATTATTATCAGCTAATTATTATTTACTAATTCAAAATTTACGGGTTTGGACTTCATGATTTTCTGGATATGCATAAACTTAATACAACGTAATTAGATAAAGAAAGAGGAAATAATAACAATTTATATCTAGTTATAAATGTATATGTATATGTATATAGGACTTATGTGTAGAGAATATGGCGTAAAAGAAATTAAATTGGAAAGAATAGAAAAAAATATGATAATAATATAAAAAGAAGGCAAACGTGAAAGAAAAATTACTAGCCGATCGGCTTTAATTATTGCACGTATGTATATGGTTGTTCAACATACCGCAATAGAAGTTTTACAAGACGTATATATATTCTTCGAAAATACTCGAGATCTCCGTTTAAGGAAGCTCTTAACTCACTCATACTTTATACGAAATATCCGGCGTGTCCGTTGAGCTCAAGGGACATGTCTTCACTTCTAATTCGGATGAAACACCGATTTTATCATTTCCATACCAGTTCGACGACGATTTGCAACTTAACGGCTGATCTTAAAAATACGTGGCTTTCACTTGCGCTGATTTTAGTTATGGGTCATTATATACATTGTTTGTTTTTCTCTTTACGTCTATACAATACAGAACTAAGATGAATAGTTAGTACGGAATTTAATCTTTAATAAAACAAGGAAAATGGAAAATCTCATAAAGAGAGTCAAAATTGATACTTTGGTACATTTTGATACGACGACTGTTAAACGGCAGTGTGGATCGCAGCAGAATAATGTTTTTATTTCCCCAGTTTGGAAACCACTACACACACAACGAAGAAACTACGTGCGAAAGCTTTAGCCGCGCGCTTAACTCGTAAGCGAGAAGGGTGACGAGTGCGGCATATTAGTTTCTCCGAATTCGCAAGAAAACCATTCTTGTCGTCTTACTCCAAGAAGTACATCAGTTTAAGTCTGCATCCACATAACTTCGAGTTTCACTCTAGTGTATCTTCGGACGGCTTTTGCTAGTTTATTTGGTTGTAGTTATCGTTGGTTTATGTAGATGCTGGTTCCTGGGAAATCCGAGGTCTTTCCCAGAACTACTAAGAAATCGATGGACTTTGACGACTTCGTTATTGGAGGGGTCAATTGGTACTTTTTCTCTTTCCCGATGTCGAACGTAGTAAGATTTCCAGTCCTAGGATACGAGACTGTTAAAACTGTTTCACTATTGTACGATTCAAATACCTCTTGTCTTCTTTAAACCAAACCGAATAATACAATCCACCAGAACTTCAATTTGATTGGCACGTGTTTGATTGCACAACGTTTTCAAATTCACTGAGTATATATATATGTTTGCATAGAAAAAATACCTCCGAGTTCGTACAGCTTCACTAAAGCAATGATCCATCTAGAAGTTCTATCACTAGCATTAGCCCTTGCGATCGGAACTTTACCTTCCACAACTAACGGGGAAATCATACGATACTAAGCAAAGCTTACACATAGCTTCCACGACTAACGGAGTAATCGTATGATTTCTAGTAAAGCTTTAAAACATAACTCCCACAGAACCACGCTGCTTCTCTCAATTAGATCTTACTCTTCAGTGAAAGCTTTAACTACTTCTCTCTTATAATCAATCTCTTATCTTGTTTTAAAAAAAAAGAAGAGTTAATGTTGAATGCGAGGGCAATACTTCCCAAACTGTTCGCTGGAGTTTTAGAGTCACAACTGGCCACTACACCACAGTTGAGGAAGCGCTAGTTTTAACTGGCGAGGCCTAAACAGAAGAAGGACAGTTGCCTAGGGTTGAACTTGTATGTCTTTGAGGTGGAATATTCCTATGTTTTTACCCTGTTCGTTTTTCAGTTGATAATAGGATGAACCAACTCGTCTAGATACCACGGCTGAATTAAAAACCGGCGCTAACTTTGCATTGAACTTTTTAATAGCATTGCTTTGGCAGAAATTGCGGGCAAGTACTGGCTCTCCAACCTTAAACTCAACTTTTCGACAGCGTAGATTATATCTCCTAGCATTTTGTTCATGTGACTCTTTCACCTTTTTCTTTGCCGATTCGCGAATGATTTGTAGTTCTTCCGGATAACTAATGCGGCTATCCTCCGATAAGAGTTTTAAGCGGCGAAGCAACTTATAGTCTTTGCCATTCAGAATCATATTTTGTCCAAAGGTTAGGAAATAGGGCGAGTACCCTGTGCTCTGGTGAATGTTGGATCTGAGAGCAGCACTGATTTCCGGTAATTTGGTATCCCAAGTGGAATGATCCTGGCTTATGTAAGCTCTTATAGCTGCTAACACCGATCTATTGAGTCTCTCACTGGCATTCGCCTGTGGTGAATATATCGCCGTCCGAACATGTTGTATTCCAAAGCGGGTTAGAAAAGCCTGAAAGGCTCCAGAAACGAATTGAGATCAGTTATCTGTTAATATTACCTCGGGGACTCCAAATGTACAGAACAAATAATTTTCAAGGTATTCGCACACCCGATTGGAAGTAAACACCCTAAGGGGGCATAGGAAATGAAATTTTGTGAAGTGATCTACGATAATAAGTAAACCAATATGCCCTTTCTTGGATCGGGGATATGGACCTAGCAAATCCATATAAAGTTTTTGAAACGGACGATCAGACACCATTGGTTTTCCCATGGGTGGTTTCAACACGGTGTTCGGGTGTTTGGTGTGACGACACACTTCACAATGAGTTACATACTCACGTATTTGCTTGTTCATTTTTGGCCAAAACAAATATCTTTTAATCTTTTCGATGGTTTTCCCTACTCCACTATGAGCGGCATTCGGCGGATCATGGGCCCGCGAGATTACACCTTGGGTGATTTCTCTAGGAATCCACAATTTCCAAGATAGATTATCTACACCCTTATTTCCCTGATCAGGTTCGGTTCTTTTGTAGACATAATCATTGAGAATCTTCAAATCTGGTAATTTATCTTGCTTAGCGCGAATATTGTCAATTAAGGTCATATATTCGGGTGATTTAAATTCTGCGGCAGATAGATCAACTATCGGACCCTGCTCTTCCATTTCAGAAACAGTAACTTCATCTTTACGCGATAGGGCGTCCGCTACCACGTTTAGTGAACCCTTCCGGTGCGTTATTTCAAAAGAGAATCCCTGTAGTTTTATGGCCCATCGAGCTAATCTACCAGACAACTCCTTCTGACGCATAAGCCATTGTAATGAGGCATGATCGGTTATCACCTCGAATGCTTGACCTTCTACATAAGCACGAAACTTCTTAATTCCCTTTATCACCGCTAAACATTCTAATTCCGTAACTGAGTAGTTTTTTTGAGCTTTAGATAGCTTCTCGGACATGAATGCTACGGGTAATTCTTCTCCTTCTTCGTTTTTCTGAGCTAACACACAACCAATTCCTACAGTACTAGCATCACATAACAGCAAAAAGGGTTTTGAGAAATCCGGCGTAGACAAAATGGGAGCTGACGTCAAGCACTGTTTAAGTTTTTCAAATGCCTGATTGGCCAAAGGGTTCCACGCATACGCTTTCGGTTTCTTTAATAGTTCAGTGAGGGCGCAACTTACCGTTGCATAATTGTCGACGAAACGACGGTACCACCCTGCAAGACCAAGGAATCGTCGCAATTGTTTCACTGTCTTGGGAACGGGGAATTCTTTAATAGCTTCAATTTTACTCGGATCCGTTTTTACCTGTCCGTATCCAATGATGAACCCCAGATACTTAATCTCACGCATGCAAAAGTGCGATTTGGCAATGTTTATCGTAAGATTAGCCTTTCGTAAGTGTACTGCAACTTCTCTCAGTAACATTAAATGGGATTCGAAATCATCGGATAAAATTAGTAAGTCATCGAGGTAAACAAACACTCTCGTACGTAAGTTAGCGGGTATTACCTTATCCATTAAACGACAGAGGGTTTGTGAGGCATTGGTTAGACCAAAAGGCATAACTTTGTATTGATACAGCGGTCGGTTAGGTATGGTAAACGCGGTGTATTGGCGTGAAGACTCCTCTAGAGGAATTTGCCAATACGCATGCTTCATATCGAGTCCCGTTATGTATTTGGCAGGTGGCAATCGACTGAGTATCCCATCTATATGGGGAAGGGGGTATGCATCTTTTCGGGTATATTTGTTGATCTCTCGAGAATCAAGGCATAACCTATTCTTGTTCCCTTTCTTTACTAGGACGCAATTGCTACTCCATGGACTATTTGAAGGTTCTATAACGCCCAGCTTAATCATCTTCTCTACTTCTTCGAACATCACTTTCTCTTTCGCGGGTGATATGGGCCAATGTCGTTGTTTGACGGGTATTTCGGCATTGATTACCATATAATGTTGTATTAGGTGTGTACGACCTAGTCCGTCGCATTCATATGACTTTGTTCTTCATTTAGAGAGTGCATTTTAGGCGTTTCCTTCATAACCGTGTCGTCTCTATTCTCCAAACAGCTCACAGTTCCTTCTCGGGTCAATAATTGGGATAGAAGACCGAAATCTTTCCAAAAGTCAACTCCTAAATAATCATCTTGTTTTAAAGCTGGGATGATAAAAAACTCTACTTCCTTAACTGTTTTACGGAATTCAATCGGAACCACCAATTTGGACACTACGGTACAAGCTTCGTTGCTGGCAGTACGTACGGTTCCCGAACACTTCTGAGATTTTGGGTGATGTTCTAAAAAGGTTGCTGCTCTCCCACCCAAACAACTAATGGTTGCTCCTGAATCTAGCAAAGCCTTATAAGTTTGCCCTTCGATCATTATCTCCGTGTACAATCGGTTATCTGAACTCAGGATAACTGCTGAGACTAAACGTTTTCGAACAGATTGGACCTTTTTCCAGAACGCTCGTCTCCGGACCGTCGATCGTTTGGGCTTAACTATCAATTCAGACCCCGTATTCACATTTTCTGAATCTAACTCTTTCCTCTCCATCGTTTGAGTCGCTACATCTATACCTGTACAAATTTGGTGTAGTATCATATCCGGTTTTACGTCAACTACCCCTTCGGAAAGCCCTTTTAAGGTAGTTGGTTTACTTTCGTTTAGTTGCTGTTCTTGGTCGGATGTACTGACTGGGCTCCGGTCGGTACATCCCGTTTCAAGTTTTTCGCTGGGTTGCATTTGACGCATCGAGGCTTATAAATATCCTTAGCACCACAACCATAGCAGAAAATTCGCCTTTCTCCTAAACAATCATCAAAACGATGCCCTTCCTGGTCGCAGTTCCAGCATACTAGTTTCTTACGATAAATCTGCGAAACGTCTTCCGATTTGTTACCGGGACTGTCGTTGAGCCACTGATGCCCAGGTTAATGAAGATAGGAAGATGGTCAGATTGCAGATCAACTGCTGAATATGTGTGAATTCTGTCATTGTTTATGCCAGCATATACTGCAAAATCAATAACGGAGGGCCTTTTTCTTTGATCAAATGGTTAGTGTGTGGCTCCCCCAGTGGCCAACACATTTAAACAGGTGTTTGCATGGATCGTGTTCATTAAAACTCTGCCTCTTTTACAGGATCGCACATTGCCCCACCATGGGTGCTTAGCGTTCCAGTCCCCGCAAACTATAAATTTGGAGCCATAACAAAGTTCGCTCATGTACTTGGATAACTTTTTGAAGTGCTGCTCCGTCCAGGTGATAGTTGGCGGCCAATATATTGGCGCTAGAGCAATGACCTCATTATTGTTAGTGGTTAATGCGATGGGAGCACACTGCAAGAAATTTTCTGTAATTGGTTCAAGTGCAATGTGCTTGAGACCAATTTTGACATAAATGGCTACTCCACCTTTCCTTTTGGAGGAAGGGTGTGAGGCAGTATACAGTATGTAGTCATTTATGGTTAGATTGTCTGTTATTGTGGTAGTAGGGTCATTTGAGGTTATGCGGGTTTCCACAACCATCATTATGTCCACGTTATTACGCTGCATAAGTAGTTCTAACTCCAAAATTTTGTTTTTTAGACCACAGGCGTTCCAATAAACGATTTTGAGAGAGCTGTTGTACTGGGCACCTGTAGTAGCAGTAGTGGTATGGGCTAATTATTTGTATTTACATTTGTGGTGGTAGTAGCTAGAGGATTGGCTGTATTGCTGGCCGTGGTAGTGTTTGTAGTATACGGTATTTCGGCGTAATTATTCATTTGCAATGTCATTAGCGGTGGAAATAGTTTGTCCTTTATTTGAGATAATAAAAGTATGCAATATATCTATAAGGGCATCCATTTTTTTGCCCATTTCACTTACAAGGAGAAGATTTTGGTGCACCACCTGCATTAGCTGTTCATTCACATATGGGGCTCCAGGCTGCTGGTATCGCTGTGGTTGGGGGGCGTGCTTCTGTGACTCTCGCTGCTGTTGTTGATGCCCACGAGAGGAGGGGTGTGGCCTGCTGATGCTGTTGTCTTGAAGGTCATCGGATGGTTGATTTTTGTTGCTAAAAGGCTGGAGGTTTTGGCGTCTTATTAGTGTACCGGCTGATGGTGGGCTGTTGGGAGTTGTTTTGTTGTTGCTGCAGGTTAGCCGGCGCAGGCTTTTGTGTCTTTCGCTGCTGCTGGTGATGCCCGCGAGGGATCTGGTCTGCTGCCTTGTATTGTTGCTGCTGGTGCGGCAACTGACCCTGATCCTGCAGGTGGCTCTGCTGAGTTTCCTGCTGTTGCTGTTGTTGCTGCTGACTCGAGCCTGAGTCACCTGGTATCTCTGCAACGTCATCCCGTGTGTATGGATCCATTTCCATAGCTTCGCTGGGATGTCTGCTTTTTCCTGCATCGGCTGCTGCTGCCGTCGCAGTTTTGGAAAGGGTTTTGGCCAGTTTGGCCGCAATAGTGGGCCCATTATTCGTTTTAACCGCCTCCATCACTATAGCAGCAGTGACAGATTGGGGACGCTTGGGTCGGGACAGAGTCAAGGGCAGTACTTTCCTTATTTTACTGCATAGGGGGACTGGTTTTGTGGCCGGAGTTGTACTATGCCGGGCATCTCCTACTCGGTAGTTATTGCCTGGCTTTGATATAGGGTTCTTTGCAATAGATTTGGGAGTTGAAGCCACACGCGGCCTGTACGGTAGCGTGGTTGTCAAAGGATAAAGTCTGGTTTCTACTTTATTATTTTTGTCCATTGTACTCAAGCCAGGGGACTTGTTGTTGTTGCCGTTTATTTGGGTATCATTAGTGGTCCCGTCGCTGAGGGTAGATATACTGGATACCATTGGAGAGCAGTCCATAGTGGCGTTAGGCGAAGAAAATTCAGAGTTGCAGATGCTAATTGCATCTTTGTTGGTATTTAGATCAATTTTTTTCCCCTTAACCTCATGTTCCACGCTTTCCACCCGCGCATCAATTGCATTTGCATTTGAATTTCCTCCCGCACTTGGCTCAGCAGCCGGTGTATGCGGGGGAGATGTCTGCGTTTGAGGGGGAAATAAATCATCTGAGATTGAGTGATTCTCTTTCTTACACATATCCCGTTTTGATGCCATGTTGATAGTATTTGTTTTAAGGCGGGGTTTCATTGGTATTGGTGTAAAATTACAGGGCGCGAGTAATCTTATAACTATTAGAGCTATTCAGCGCACACGGATTTATATTATACGCGTATACGTTTACATAGACGGTGGATTGGTGTGTAATTTGGCGCGAAAAGTCTTGTAAGTTTAAAGCTATTCAGCGCATGCAAATGTATGTTAATGCGTATACGTTTACATACTGTGAGGGAGCGTACGCTCCACCCACATTTTTTCCACCCATCATCTTGCCGGCATTTTCCCACTGGAGGGACCCGAAATTATTTCATTGGAATTAAGATTTTCGACTTTTTATTTTCTAGGTTTAAGCATTGACTGTTAAGTTTTATGTTAAGGGGGAGGGGGGAAGGCCACGAAGGCCACTTGTTATTAATTTTTTATTATACGGCCCGAGGGGTCTCTAAGCCCCACGTAGCTTGCTATTTTCTTAAAAGGGGGGCGAGTCGCGATCCCGGCGGACGCCACTGGCTTTCCAGAACCAAGACCCAACAACAACGACGCAGCAGCGGCCAAAGAGAGACGAGGAAAACAACGGGATCCAGCGAGCCGCCGGCATCGACGCAGCAACAGGCAGAGAGGGAAGTATCGACAAGATAACACAACAACAACGACGCAGCAGCGGCCAAAGAGAGACGAGGAAAACAACGGGATCCAGCGAGCCGCCGGCATCGACGCAGCAACAGGCAGAGAGGGAAGCATCGACAAAATAACCCAACAACAACGACGCAGCAGCGGCCAAAGAGAGACGAGGAAAACAACGGGATCCAGCGAGCCGCCGGCATCGACGCAGCAACAGGCAGAGAGGGAAGCATCGACAAGATAACCCAACAACAACGACGCTGCAGCGGCCAAAGAGAGACGAGGAAAAACAACGGGATCCAGCGAGCCGCCGGCATCGACGCAGCCACGGCAGAGAGGAAGGCGCTGACAAGATAAGCCAACAGCATCGACGCAGCAGCGGCCGAGGAGAAGCGCTGACAAGACAAGCCGACAGCATCAACGCAGCAGCGGCAGAAGAGGGCCGCTGAGAGCAGCAATCAAATCCAGCAACGACGCCCCAGCAGCGGAAAAGAGAGGGGAAATAACGACGCTAGCCGCCCACGCCGACGCTGGATCGGCAGAGCCAGCAGAACGCCGGCTCTGAAGCTGGGAAAACGTGAAAAGGGAGTCAGTTAGATGAGAGGCAGTCGTAGGAATCGGACGCGTTGACGGAAGAAAAAATCTGAGTGGCGCGCGAAAAGAAAAGGAACACACGTGGCGGACTACTTCGAAATTAACGCGATCAGCAGTGCGCGAAGGATCCGGCATCGACACTACGTTTACGGAGGCGGGATCCTGCACCGGCGCTGCAATCCCGGGGAAAAGAGGAGGCTTTCGACAAGCACAAGCGTGGGAGTAGAGGGGTAAGCGAGTCTCAAGACGTGCATGCGGGCTGCTGAGCGGTGCGATAGGCAGGGAACCAAAGAAGAATAAAGTGAAATGTAACGAATATAACGAAAACATAGCCTGGTCACCAACAATCTATATGCTAGGGAACCTGAATGCCCGGGGCCTCATCTCCTCCGCCCTTCCCCACGCCTCTTGCCCGAGTCTCCCTCTTTGGCTACACCCACGTGGTGATCCGTATTCGCTCCGGATGCCCGTCGGGGCCCCCGCGTGATTCCCCCAGTAGTTCGTAGCCCAACAGGATCCTGAGACCGCTGTCAGGTGATTGCCTAGGCGTTCTCGGTGACAACTGTTGGCGTTCCCCCCGCATGATTCCCTCCAGTAGTTTGTGACCCCGCAGTACCCCAGTAGTTCCCAGGGTCCCGAAGGCGCTGTCCGGCGATTGCCTAAGCCCTCTCGGCGATGCCTGCCCTGTATGATAGAGACTTTCGCAGTAACGTTTAGTCTGATAGTGTCCCGTGAGTGCTATCCGGCGATTGCCTAGGTACTCTCGGCGATATGCGTCGGTATCCCCGTAGTCGTAGTGATTCTTAGTTCGACAGCGTCCCGTAAGTGCTATCCGGCGACTGCCTAGGCACTCTCGGCGACGCTTGGCGATATCTCCGACCCCCCGTAGTAATTCTTAGTTCGACAGCGTCCCGTAAGTGCTATCCGGCGATTGCCTAGGCACCCTCGGAAACGCTTGTCGGTGTCTCCGACCCCCGTAGCAATCCTTAGTTCGACAGTGTCCCGTGAGTACCATCCGGCGATTGCCTAGGTGCCCTCGGCGACGCTTGTCGATACCTCCGACCCCCCGTAGTAGTTCTTAGTTCGACAGGATCCCGGGAGCGCTATCCGGCGATTGCCTAAGCCCTCCCGGCGATGCTTGCCGATATCTCCGACCCTCGTAGTAATTCTTAGTCCGACGGAGCCCCCGCGAGTGCTGTCCGGCGATAGCCTAGGTACTCGCGGTGGTATTTGTCGTTATCCCCGCATAGCAAAGACCTTCGTAGTAGTTCTTAGTTCGACAGGATCCCGGGAGCGCTATCCGGCGATTGCCTAAGTCCTCCCGGCGATGCTTGCCGATATCTCCGACCCTCGTAGTAATTCTTAGTCCGACGGGGCCCCCGTGAGTGCTGTCCGGCGATAGCCTAGGTACTCGCGGCGGTATTTGTCGGTATCCCCGCATAGCAAAGACCTTCGTAGTAGTTCTTAGTACGACAGGATCCCGGGGGCGCTATCCGGCGATTGCCTAAGCCCTCCCGGCGATGCTTGCCGATATCTCCGACCCTCGTGGTAATTCTTAGTCCGACGGGGCCCCCGTGAGTGCTGTCCGGCGACAGCCTAGGTACTCGCGGTGGTATTTGTCGGTATCCCCACATAGCACCGACCTTCGTAGTAGTTCTTAGTTCGACGGGATCCCGAGAGCGCTGTCCGGCGATTGCCTAGGCCCTCTCGGCGATGCCTGTCGATATCTCCGACCCTCGTAGTAATTCTTAGTCCGACAGGGCCACGTAAGCGCTGTCCGGCGATTGCCACTGCCACGCCCCGTACTGTTCCCTTTCCTCTCGGTCGCTCCTGTCTGGGGATTGCCTCCCTGTCCCGTCGACGGCCCCGAACTCGGAGTCCCGGCAAATTATAAATATTGCTGTAATTTCGACCCTGGAGTAGACTGAGATACGTACCCCAGCCCAGGACCGCTTCCTTACAGATGGCGCCCGAGCAGGGACTCCGGGATTCCGTTATGTTTTGGGGCGCTAAGTAGAACAGTTGATCAGAAAACGAGTAGCAGAAGGAATCGGGACTGTACCACGCGCAAGCATGGCCAGTCGGAATCATTAGGCCAAGAATAGCTGTATATCTCTGGAAAACCGCACGTGAGGTCGCCCATTATTCACGTACAGCCGAGACTGGCTTCCCTAACCTCCCTAGCAATAGCGTCAGCACGTGGCCGCCGCGCCCACACGAGGAGGAGAACGCCGCGGCGAGACGGCAGAGAAAGAGAACCGAGCCGAAACTGGGCAGAGATCGCAAGAAAGAGAGCGACAAGCACGCGGCGAGCAGCGAGTCGTGAGCTGTAGACGCCGAACGGGCATCGGAACCCTCCCGTAGACCGACCGTCCCGGCTATATATGTCGGACCCAGTATCCAGCGTTCAAGCAGTCAGTGCCCGGCGTCAGCGAAGAGCAGTCAGTATCCAGCGTTCAAGCAGTCAGTGCCCGGCGTCAGCGAAGAGCAGTCAGTATCCAGCGTTCAAGCAGTCAGTGCCCGGCGTCAGCGAAGAGCAGTCAGTATCCAGCGTTCAAGCAGTCAGTGCCCGGCGTCAGCGAAGAGGAGTCAGTATCCAGCGTTCAAGCAGTCAGTGCCCGGCGTCAGCGAAGAGCAGTCAGTATCCAGCGTTCAAGCAGTCAGTGCCCGGCGTCAGCGAAGAGGAGTCAGTATCCAGCGTTCAAGCAGGCAGTGCCCGGTGTCAGCGGAAAGCAGTCAGTATCCAGCGTTCAAGCAGTCAGTGCCCGGTGTCAGCGAAGAGCAGTCAGTATCCAGCGTTCAAGCGGTCAGTGCCCGGTATCAGCGAAAGGAGGAGTCAGTGTCCAGCATTCGAAGCAGAGAGTCAATGCCCAGCCTTCAAAGTGATCGGTCAGCGTTCAGCCATCAACACGAGACGAGATCCAGCGCTTAAATCAACGAACCCAGCACGACCAGGACGACAAGGACAATTCCAAGGACAACGATAGCAAGGACCATCGACCGGCCTAGCAAGGGTCGATCCCCAGGCTACTATAAAGACCGACGACAACCACGACCATCGACCAGGACCCCAAACAGCAAGGACTCCCAGGACGCCCCACTGTACAACCGTGTTAACCGTGCATACGCCGTGCTTCCGTGACTAACCCCAAGGACTCCGGTATTCAGCGCGTTACCTAAGGAAAAGATTCTACCGGAGGGTCAATACGTGATACTACCGTCGGAAACGCGAAAGACTTCGAAGTGCCAGTTCGAACACCGTGCTTCGACATGGGGGTACAGTGGATTTCGTATCGGCGCAAGGACGAATTGCAGGCCATCGCCGTCGAATTCGGCCTCGGTGAAACCGGGACAGTGGACGAACTGCGCAGCCGGATCTCGGCCTTCATCTCGCGTGGCGAGCATCCGTCGGCGATCGAAAAGCGGATCAAAGAGCTCGGAACGGTCTTCGATAGCGCGCCCAGCCCGAGGAACCCGAGGAACACATCCACGTCGCCGGGACCGAGTCAACGTGAACAGAAGGAAGGGATCTGTGCGGAACAGCCCCTATCCATCGTAATTCCCGAGTTCCCGCGCGCAGCTCAAGGTCCTGGGTACAGTGACTCTAGCCGGCTTGAAGCCACGACCGACCGACGACATGGTGATAATCACTACCAGCACCGCTTCCCCGAGGAAGCCGGAACTTCGCGACCCGGAAGGGAAGAAATCTCCTTCGCCGCCCTCGCCGATAAGCTGCGCAATTGGGGCCTGAAGTTCGACGGACACTCGGATGCGCTGGCTTTCATCGAACTGTTGGAAGAAAGGGTCGACTCACATGGCGGGAGTCCAGCACAACTGCCGCGAGCCATCTCCGGGCTACTAACTGGCAAGGCAGAAGGATGGTTTAGGACGTTCCAGATGCAAGGCAAGCCATGGACCGAGTTCCGGAAAGAGTTCTTGGAGTTCTTCCTACCCCCGCGATACTTTCAGCGCTTGGAAGATACGATCCGCTCCCGTCACCAACGACCCCGAGAAGCCTTTCAGGACTACTTGATCGACCTCCGACTCATGATGCAACGAGCTCAGTATACTCCAGACAGGGAGCTGGACAGGATCTACGAGAACCTTCGGCCGGAATACCAACTGTTCACCCGTAGGCATGAGTTCGAGACGTTGCGAGAACTGACCCACTTGATAGTAGCGTACGAGACAACGCGGGACCGCGAACAAACCCGCCACGCTTACGACCGCCCAGATACGAAACCCAGAACGACATCATACCAAGGACCCGGATTAGCCACCCCGCAGCAGGCTCCTCCAGACGACACCGGGCCCTCCCGGAGCGCCGAGACGGCAAGCCGCGTAGTGACCCAGGATGGAGATCAGCCGGTGAACCCACGCCGGGCCTGTCGGAATTGCGGAGAGGAAGGTCATTTCAGCAGTTCATGCAGGAATCGGCGAGTGTTATTCTGTTGGGAGTGTGGTCGCCGCGGCATCCGGACGATCGACTGCTGTAGGCTGTCCGAGTCGGGAAACGGACCGAGTCTCCGCTCGTAAGGGAACCGATCGGAGACATACCCCCAGGGCCCCCTGGAGTAACTCATCCCTTAAGTTTGGAAGGAGGCAGGATCGCCGCGCTAGTAACCATCGAAGGAGTACCGCTCACAGCTACCCTCGACACAGGAGCGACGCGGTCGTTCGTCAGTCAACGCATCGCTCATGAAGTAAGTACCGGAGGGAACGCACGGAATATAAGGACTACCGTCCGCCTGGCAGACGGTACAGCAAAGGAGGTGACGCAAGCAGTTTCGGTCAAGGTACGTCTGGATCAACAGGAAACGCGGGTGATTCTATTAGTCCTACCCATGGTAGTGGACGACATCATACTGGGGCTCGATTTCCTTTGCGGCGTCCAGACCATAATACAATGCGGCCGAGCGTACTTGCAGTTGACCCAGCGGGCGATCCGGGAAACCAACCCGATCCCCACATCATCCTCGACTCGGCCCCGCATGGTTACTTTTAGTGACGAACGTCCAGCGACGGCATCCGCTGCTCCTACCCCCTCGACCAATCCGACAGCGACCCACCGGACGAAACCAACGCACCAGAATCTCGAACCCGTCAGACCCAGCAATGTACCAGTGACAACGCACCTGAATCCCAACCACGCCAGATCCAGCCATGTACCAGTGACAACGCACCAGAATCTCGAACCCGCCAGACCCAGCAATGTACCAGTGACAACGCACCAGAATCTCGAACCCGCCAGACCCAGCAACGTAACCATGACCACGCACCAGGATCGCGAACACGCCAGACCCAGCAACGCCACCCGAACCCAACCCACGATTCGATACGACCACGCCAGAATCATCAACGAAGCTACGACAGAGACGACTGCGACACCGCTGGACACACCCAGGGCCAGTCCGTCCGCCCCGAAGAACACCCAGAGTAACGAAACCACGCCGGAGACGACTGCGACACCGCTGGACGCACCCAGGGCCAGTCCGTCTGCCTCGAAAACCACCCAGAGTATCCCTAACAGGACAACGCTTCTAAGCCTCGGCCACGCCAGAACCCGAAGTGACATCAGGACAACGCTTCCGAGTCTCGACCACGCCAGACCCAGCCGCAATACAAGGACAACGCTTCTAAGCTTCGACACGCCAGACCCAGCCACGATACAAGGTCAACGCATCAAAGCCCCGACCGAGACGGACCCGGCGGCGCTAAAAATATAACCCGATCGACGCGAGCCAAATCAGACATGCCCAGCCGTGCGGCGCAGCCAGTGCAAACGACCCCGCAGGAAACCAGCCTCGCTCCACAACACGACCCGTTACGCCTGGAAGACGACGGCCCTGAAGGACATGGACGGGTCGAGGTAGACCACCTCGCGTCTAACCCCCCAACGGATTATCAACTCGCCCCTTTAGCCGATGCCGCGGCCGGTCGACAACGCAACCCTTTTCGAAGGTCAGACTCGACTAACCCTATCGCCGTGAACCTCGCCGCGAGCAGCGAGTCGTGAGCTGTAGACGCCGAACGGGCATCGGAACCCTCCCGTAGACCGACCGTCCCGGCTATATATGTCGGACCCAGTATCCAGCGTTCAAGCAGTCAGTGCCCGGCGTCAGCGAAGAGCAGTCAGTATCCAGCGTTCAAGCAGTCAGTGCCCGGCGTCAGCGAAGAGCAGTCAGTATCCAGCGTTCAAGCAGTCAGTGCCCGGCGTCAGCGAAGAGGAGTCAGTATCCAGCGTTCAAGCAGTCAGTGCCCGGCGTCAGCGAAGAGCAGTCAGTATCCAGCGTTCAAGCAGTCAGTGCCCGGCGTCAGCGAAGAGGAGTCAGTATCCAGCGTTCAAGCAGGCAGTGCCCGGTGTCAGCGGAAAGCAGTCAGTATCCAGCGTTCAAGCAGTCAGTGCCCGGTGTCAGCGAAGAGCAGTCAGTATCCAGCGTTCGAAGCAGAGAGTCAATGCCCAGCCTTCAAAGTGATCGGTCAGCGTTCAGCCATCAACACGAGACGAGATCCAGCTCTTAAATCAACGAACCCAGCACGACCAGGACGACAAGGACAATTCCAAGGACAACGATAGCAAGGACCATCGACCGGCCTAGCAAGGGTCGATCCCCAGGCTACTATAAAGACCGACGACAACCACGACCATCGACCAGGACCCCAAACAGCAAGGACTCCCAGGACGCCCCACTGTACAACCGTGTTAACCGTGCATACGCCGTGCTTCCGTGACTAACCCCAAGGAATCCGGTATTCAGCGCGTTACCTAAGGAAAAGATCTTCGATAGCGCGCCCAGCCCGAGGAACCCGAGGAACACATCCACGTCGCCGGGACCGAGTCAACGTGAACAGAAGGAAGGGATCTGTGCGGAACAGCCCCTATCCATCGTAATTCCCGAGTTCCCGCGCGCAGCTCAAGGTCCTGGGTACAGTGACTCTAGCCGGCTTGAAGCCACGACCGACCGACGACATGGTGATAATCACTACCAGCACCGCTTCCCCGAGGAAGCCGGAACTTCGCGACCCGGAAGGGAAGAAATCTCCTTCGCCGCCCTCGCCGATAAGCTGCGCAATTGGGGCCTGAAGTTCGACGGACACTCGGATGCGCTGGCTTTCATCGAACTGTTGGAAGAAAGGGTCGACTCACATGGCGGGAGTCCAGCACAACTGCCGCGAGCCATCTCCGGGCTACTAACTGGCAAGGCAGAAGGATGGTTTAGGACGTTCCAGATGCAAGGCAAGCCATGGACCGAGTTCCGGAAAGAGTTCTTGGAGTTCTTCCTACCCCCGCGATACTTTCAGCGCTTGGAAGATACGATCCGCTCCCGTCACCAACGACCCCGAGAAGCCTTTCAGGACTACTTGATCGACCTCCGACTCATGATGCAACGAGCTCAGTATACTCCAGACAGGGAGCTGGACAGGATCTACGAGAACCTTCGGCCGGAATACCAACTGTTCACCCGTAGGCATGAGTTCGAGACGTTGCGAGAACTGACCCACTTGATAGTAGCGTACGAGACAACGCGGGACCGCGAACAAACCCGCCACGCTTACGACCGCCCAGATACGAAACCCAGAACGACATCATACCAAGGACCCGGATTAGCCACCCCGCAGCAGGCTCCTCCAGACGACACCGGGCCCTCCCGGAGCGCCGAGACGGCAAGCCGCGTAGTGACCCAGGATGGAGATCAGCCGGTGAACCCACGCCGGGCCTGTCGGAATTGCGGAGAGGAAGGTCATTTCAGCAGTTCATGCAGGAATCGGCGAGTGTTATTCTGTTGGGAGTGTGGTCGCCGCGGCATCCGGACGATCGACTGCTGTAGGCTGTCCGAGTCGGGAAACGGACCGAGTCTCCGCTCGTAAGGGAACCGATCGGAGACATACCCCCAGGGCCCCCTGGAGTAACTCATCCCTTAAGTTTGGAAGGAGGCAGGATCGCCGCGCTAGTAACCATCGAAGGAGTACCGCTCACAGCTACCCTCGACACAGGAGCGACGCGGTCGTTCGTCAGTCAACGCATCGCTCAACGCATCCGCCTGGCAGACGGTACAGCAAAGGAGGTGACGCAAGCAGTTTCGGTCAAGGTACGTCTGGATCAACAGGAAACGCGGGTGATTCTATTAGTCCTACCCATGGTAGTGGACGACATCATACTGGGGCTCGATTTCCTTTGCGGCGTCCAGACCATAATACAATGCGGCCGAGCGTACTTGCAGTTGACCCAGCGGGCGATCCGGGAAACCAACCCGATCCCCACATCATCCTCGACTCGGCCCCGCATGGTTACTTTTAGTGACGAACGTCCAGCGACGGCATCCGCTGCTCCTACCCCCTCGACCAATCCGACAGCGACCCACCGGACGAAACCAACGCACCAGAATCTCGAACCCGTCAGACCCAGCAATGTACCAGTGACAACGCACCTGAATCCCAACCACGCCAGATCCAGCCATGTACCAGTGACAACGCACCAGAATCTCGAACCCGCCAGACCCAGCAATGTACCAGTGACAACGCACCAGAATCTCGAACCCGCCAGACCCAGCAACGTAACCATGACCACGCACCAGGATCGCGAACACGCCAGACCCAGCAACGCCACCCGAACCCAACCCACGATTCGATACGACCACGCCAGAATCATCAACGAAGCTACGACAGAGACGACTGCGACACCGCTGGACACACCCAGGGCCAGTCCGTCCGCCCCGAAGAACACCCAGAGTAACGAAACCACGCCGGAGACGACTGCGACACCGCTGGACGCACCCAGGGCCAGTCCGTCTGCCTCGAAAACCACCCAGAGTATCCCTAACAGGACAACGCTTCTAAGCCTCGGCCACGCCAGAACCCGAAGTGACATCAGGACAACGCTTCCGAGTCTCGACCACGCCAGACCCAGCCGCAATACAAGGACAACGCTTCTAAGCTTCGACACGCCAGACCCAGCCACGATACAAGGTCAACGCATCAAAGCCCCGACCGAGACGGACCCGGCGGCGCTAAAAATATAACCCGATCGACGCGAGCCAAATCAGACATGCCCAGCCGTGCGGCGCAGCCAGTGCAAACGACCCCGCAGGAAACCAGCCTCGCTCCACAACACGACCCGTTACGCCTGGAAGACGACGGCCCTGAAGGACATGGACGGGTCGAGGTAGACCACCTCGCGTCTAACCCCCCAACGGATTATCAACTCGCCCCTTTAGCCGATGCCGCGGCCGGTCGACAACGCAACCCTTTTCGAAGGTCAGACTCGACTAACCCTATCGCCGTGAACCTCGCCGCGAGCAGCGAGTCGTGAGCTGTAGACGCCGAACGGGCATCGGAACCCTCCCGTAGACCGACCGTCCCGGCTATATATGTCGGACCCAGTATCCAGCGTTCAAGCAGTCAGTGCCCGGCGTCAGCGAAGAGCAGTCAGTATCCAGCGTTCAAGCAGTCAGTGCCCGGCGTCAGCGAAGAGCAGTCAGTATCCAGCGTTCAAGCAGTCAGTGCCCGGCGTCAGCGAAGAGCAGTCAGTATCCAGCGTTCAAGCAGTCAGTGCCCGGCGTCAGCGAAGAGGAGTCAGTATCCAGCGTTCAAGCAGTCAGTGCCCGGCGTCAGCGAAGAGCAGTCAGTATCCAGCGTTCAAGCAGTCAGTGCCCGGCGTCAGCGAAGAGGAGTCAGTATCCAGCGTTCAAGCAGGCAGTGCCCGGTGTCAGCGGAAAGCAGTCAGTATCCAGCGTTCAAGCAGTCAGTGCCCGGTGTCAGCGAAGAGCAGTCAGTATCCAGCGTTCGAAGCAGAGAGTCAATGCCCAGCCTTCAAAGTGATCGGTCAGCGTTCAGCCATCAACACGAGACGAGATCCAGCTCTTAAATCAACGAACCCAGCACGACCAGGACGACAAGGACAATTCCAAGGACAACGATAGCAAGGACCATCGACCGGCCTAGCAAGGGTCGATCCCCAGGCTACTATAAAGACCGACGACAACCACGACCATCGACCAGGACCCCAAACAGCAAGGACTCCCAGGACGCCCCACTGTACAACCGTGTTAACCGTGCATACGCCGTGCTTCCGTGACTAACCCCAAGGACTCCGGTATTCAGCGCGTTACCTAAGGAAAAGATCTTCGATAGCGCGCCCAGCCCGAGGAACCCGAGGAACACATCCACGTCGCCGGGACCGAGTCAACGTGATCAGAAGGAAGGGATCTGTGCGGAACAGCCCCTATCCATCGTAATTCCCGAGTTCCCGCGCGCAGCTCAAGGTCCTGGGTACAGTGACTCTAGCCGGCTTGAAGCCACGACCGACCGACGACATGGTGATAATCACTACCAGCACCGCTTCCCCGAGGAAGCCGGAACTTCGCGACCCGGAAGGGAAGAAATCTCCTTCGCCGCCCTCGCCGATAAGCTGCGCAATTGGGGCCTGAAGTTCGACGGACACTCGGATGCGCTGGCTTTCATCGAACTGTTGGAAGAAAGGGTCGACTCACATGGCGGGAGTCCAGCACAACTGCCGCGAGCCATCTGCGGGCTACTAACTGGCAAGGCAGAAGGATGGTTTAGGACGTTCCAGATGCAAGGCAAGCCATGGACCGAGTTCCGGAAAGAGTTCTTGGAGTTCTTCCTACCCCCGCGATACTTTCAGCGCTTGGAAGATACGATCCGCTCCCGTCACCAACGACCCCGAGAAGCCTTTCAGGACTACTTGATCGACCTCCGACTCATGATGCAACGAGCTCAGTATACTCCAGACAGGGAGCTGGACAGGATCTACGAGAACCTTCGGCCGGAATACCAACTGTTCACCCGTAGGCATGAGTTCGAGACGTTGCGAGAACTGACCCACTTGATAGTAGCGTACGAGACAACGCGGGACCGCGAACAAACCCGCCACGCTTACGACCGCCCAGATACGAAACCCAGAACGACATCATACCAAGGACCCGGATTAGCCACCCCGCAGCAGGCTCCTCCAGACGACACCGGGCCCTCCCGGAGCGCCGAGACGGCAAGCCGCGTAGTGACCCAGGATGGAGATCAGCCGGTGAACCCACGCCGGGCCTGTCGGAATTGCGGAGAGGAAGGTCATTTCAGCAGTTCATGCAGGAATCGGCGAGTGTTATTCTGTTGGGAGTGTGGTCGCCGCGGCATCCGGACGATCGACTGCTGTAGGCTGTCCGAGTCGGGAAACGGACCGAGTCTCCGCTCGTAAGGGAACCGATCGGAGACATACCCCCAGGGCCCCCTGGAGTAACTCATCCCTTAAGTTTGGAAGGAGGCAGGATCGCCGCGCTAGTAACCATCGAAGGAGTACCGCTCACAGCTACCCTCGACACAGGAGCGACGCGGTCGTTCGTCAGTCAACGCATCGCTCAACGCATCCGCCTGGCAGACGGTACAGCAAAGGAGGTGACGCAAGCAGTTTCGGTCAAGGTACGTCTGGATCAACAGGAAACGCGGGTGATTCTATTAGTCCTACCCATGGTAGTGGACGACATCATACTGGGGCTCGATTTCCTTTGCGGCGTCCAGACCATAATACAATGCGGCCGAGCGTACTTGCAGTTGACCCAGCGGGCGATCCGGGAAACCAACCCGATCCCCACATCATCCTCGACTCGGCCCCGCATGGTTACTTTTAGTGACGAACGTCCAGCGACGGCATCCGCTGCTCCTACCCCCTCGACCAATCCGACAGCGACCCACCGGACGAAACCAACGCACCAGAATCTCGAACCCGTCAGACCCAGCAATGTACCAGTGACAACGCACCTGAATCCCAACCACGCCAGATCCAGCCATGTACCAGTGACAACGCACCAGAATCTCGAACCCGCCAGACCCAGCAATGTACCAGTGACAACGCACCAGAATCTCGAACCCGCCAGACCCAGCAACGTAACCATGACCACGCACCAGGATCGCGAACACGCCAGACCCAGCAACGCCACCCGAACCCAACCCACGATTCGATACGACCACGCCAGAATCATCAACGAAGCTACGACAGAGACGACTGCGACACCGCTGGACACACCCAGGGCCAGTCCGTCCGCCCCGAAGAACACCCAGAGTAACGAAACCACGCCGGAGACGACTGCGACACCGCTGGACGCACCCAGGGCCAGTCCGTCTGCCTCGAAAACCACCCAGAGTATCCCTAACAGGACAACGCTTCTAAGCCTCGGCCACGCCAGAACCCGAAGTGACATCAGGACAACGCTTCCGAGTCTCGACCACGCCAGACCCAGCCGCAATACAAGGACAACGCTTCTAAGCTTCGACACGCCAGACCCAGCCACGATACAAGGTCAACGCATCAAAGCCCCGACCGAGACGGACCCGGCGGCGCTAAAAATATAACCCGATCGACGCGAGCCAAATCAGACATGCCCAGCCGTGCGGCGCAGCCAGTGCAAACGACCCCGCAGGAAACCAGCCTCGCTCCACAACACGACCCGTTACGCCTGGAAGACGACGGCCCTGAAGGACATGGACGGGTCGAGGTAGACCACCTCGCGTCTAACCCCCCAACGGATTATCAACTCGCCCCTTTAGCCGATGCCGCGGCCGGTCGACAACGCAACCCTTTTCGAAGGTCAGACTCGACTAACCCTATCGCCGTGAACCTCGCCGCGAGCAGCGAGTCGTGAGCTGTAGACGCCGAACGGGCATCGGAACCCTCCCGTAGACCGACCGTCCCGGCTATATATGTCGGACCCAGTATCCAGCGTTCAAGCAGTCAGTGCCCGGCGTCAGCGAAGAGCAGTCAGTATCCAGCGTTCAAGCAGTCAGTGCCCGGCGTCAGCGAAGAGCAGTCAGTATCCAGCGTTCAAGCAGTCAGTGCCCGGCGTCAGCGAAGAGGAGTCAGTATCCAGCGTTCAAGCAGTCAGTGCCCGGCGTCAGCGAAGAGCAGTCAGTATCCAGCGTTCAAGCAGTCAGTGCCCGGCGTCAGCGAAGAGGAGTCAGTATCCAGCGTTCAAGCAGGCAGTGCCCGGTGTCAGCGGAAAGCAGTCAGTATCCAGCGTTCAAGCAGTCAGTGCCCGGTGTCAGCGAAGAGCAGTCAGTATCCAGCGTTCGAAGCAGAGAGTCAATGCCCAGCCTTCAAAGTGATCGGTCAGCGTTCAGCCATCAACACGAGACGAGATCCAGCTCTTAAATCAACGAACCCAGCACGACCAGGACGACAAGGACAATTCCAAGGACAACGATAGCAAGGACCATCGACCGGCCTAGCAAGGGTCGATCCCCAGGCTACTATAAAGACCGACGACAACCACGACCATCGACCAGGACCCCAAACAGCAAGGACTCCCAGGACGCCCCACTGTACAACCGTGTTAACCGTGCATACGCCGTGCTTCCGTGACTAACCCCAAGGAATCCGGTATTCAGCGCGTTACCTAAGGAAAAGATCTTCGATAGCGCGCCCAGCCCGAGGAACCCGAGGAACACATCCACGTCGCCGGGACCGAGTCAACGTGAACAGAAGGAAGGGATCTGTGCGGAACAGCCCCTATCCATCGTAATTCCCGAGTTCCCGCGCGCAGCTCAAGGTCCTGGGTACAGTGACTCTAGCCGGCTTGAAGCCACGACCGACCGACGACATGGTGATAATCACTACCAGCACCGCTTCCCCGAGGAAGCCGGAACTTCGCGACCCGGAAGGGAAGAAATCTCCTTCGCCGCCCTCGCCGATAAGCTGCGCAATTAGGGCCTGAAGTTCGACGGACACTCGGATGCGCTGGCTTTCATCGAACTGTTGGAAGAAAGGGTCGACTCACATGGCGGGAGTCCAGCACAACTGCCGCGAGCCATCTCCGGGCTACTAACTGGCAAGGCAGAAGGATGGTTTAGGACGTTCCAGATGCAAGGCAAGCCATGGACCGAGTTCCGGAAAGAGTTCTTGGAGTTCTTCCTACCCCCGCGATACTTTCAGCGCTTGGAAGATACGATCCGCTCCCGTCACCAACGACCCCGAGAAGCCTTTCAGGACTACTTGATCGACCTCCGACTCATGATGCAACGAGCTCAGTATACTCCAGACAGGGAGCTGGACAGGATCTACGAGAACCTTCGGCCGGAATACCAACTGTTCACCCGTAGGCATGAGTTCGAGACGTTGCGAGAACTGACCCACTTGATAGTAGCGTACGAGACAACGCGGGACCGCGAACAAACCCGCCACGCTTACGACCGCCCAGATACGAAACCCAGAACGACATCATACCAAGGACCCGGATTAGCCACCCCGCAGCAGGCTCCTCCAGACGACACCGGGCCCTCCCGGAGCGCCGAGACGGCAAGCCGCGTAGTGACCCAGGATGGAGATCAGCCGGTGAACCCACGCCGGGCCTGTCGGAATTGCGGAGAGGAAGGTCATTTCAGCAGTTCATGCAGGAATCGGCGAGTGTTATTCTGTTGGGAGTGTGGTCGCCGCGGCATCCGGACGATCGACTGCTGTAGGCTGTCCGAGTCGGGAAACGGACCGAGTCTCCGCTCGTAAGGGAACCGATCGGAGACATACCCCCAGGGCCCCCTGGAGTAACTCATCCCTTAAGTTTGGAAGGAGGCAGGATCGCCGCGCTAGTAACCATCGAAGGAGTACCGCTCACAGCTACCCTCGACACAGGAGCGACGCGGTCGTTCGTCAGTCAACGCATCGCTCAACGCATCCGCCTGGCAGACGGTACAGCAAAGGAGGTGACGCAAGCAGTTTCGGTCAAGGTACGTCTGGATCAACAGGAAACGCGGGTGATTCTATTAGTCCTACCCATGGTAGTGGACGACATCATACTGGGGCTCGATTTCCTTTGCGGCGTCCAGACCATAATACAATGCGGCCGAGCGTACTTGCAGTTGACCCAGCGGGCGATCCGGGAAACCAACCCGATCCCCACATCATCCTCGACTCGGCCCCGCATGGTTACTTTTAGTGACGAACGTCCAGCGACGGCATCCGCTGCTCCTACCCCCTCGACCAATCCGACAGCGACCCACCGGACGAAACCAACGCACCAGAATCTCGAACCCGTCAGACCCAGCAATGTACCAGTGACAACGCACCTGAATCCCAACCACGCCAGATCCAGCCATGTACCAGTGACAACGCACCAGAATCTCGAACCCGCCAGACCCAGCAATGTACCAGTGACAACGCACCAGAATCTCGAACCCGCCAGACCCAGCAACGTAACCATGACCACGCACCAGGATCGCGAACACGCCAGACCCAGCAACGCCACCCGAACCCAACCCACGATTCGATACGACCACGCCAGAATCATCAACGAAGCTACGACAGAGACGACTGCGACACCGCTGGACACACCCAGGGCCAGTCCGTCCGCCCCGAAGAACACCCAGAGTAACGAAACCACGCCGGAGACGACTGCGACACCGCTGGACGCACCCAGGGCCAGTCCGTCTGCCTCGAAAACCACCCAGAGTATCCCTAACAGGACAACGCTTCTAAGCCTCGGCCACGCCAGAACCCGAAGTGACATCAGGACAACGCTTCCGAGTCTCGACCACGCCAGACCCAGCCGCAATACAAGGACAACGCTTCTAAGCTTCGACACGCCAGACCCAGCCACGATACAAGGTCAACGCATCAAAGCCCCGACCGAGACGGACCCGGCGGCGCTAAAAATATAACCCGATCGACGCGAGACAAATCAGACATGCCCAGCCGTGCGGCGCAGCCAGTGCAAACGACCCCGCAGGAAACCAGCCTCGCTCCACAACACGACCCGTTACGCCTGGAAGACGACGGCCCTGAAGGACATGGACGGGTCGAGGTAGACCACCTCGCGTCTAACCCCCCAACGGATTATCAACTCGCCCCTTTAGCCGATGCCGCGGCCGGTCGACAACGCAACCCTTTTCGAAGGTCAGACTCGACTAACCCTATCGCCGTGAACCTCGCCGCGAGCAGCGAGTCGTGAGCTGTAGACGCCGAACGGGCATCGGAACCCTCCCGTAGACCGACCGTCCCGGCTATATATGTCGGACCCAGTATCCAGCGTTCAAGCAGTCAGTGCCCGGCGTCAGCGAAGAGCAGTCAGTATCCAGCGTTCAAGCAGTCAGTGCCCGGCGTCAGCGAAGAGCAGTCACTTGATAGTAGCGTACGAGACAACGCGGGACCGCGAACAAACCCGCCACGCTTACGACCGCCCAGATACGAAACCCAGAACGACATCATACCAAGGACCCGGATTAGCCACCCCGCAGCAGGCTCCTCCAGACGACACCGGGCCCTCCCGGAGCGCCGAGACGGCAAGCCGCGTAGTGACCCAGGATGGAGATCAGCCGGTGAACCCACGCCGGGCCTGTCGTAATTGCGGAGAGGAAGGTCATTTCAGCAGTTCATGCAGGAATCGGCGAGTGTTATTCTGTTGGGAGTGTGGTCGCCGCGGCATCCGGACGATCGACTGCTGTAGGCTGTCCGAGTCGGGAAACGGACCGAGTCTCCGCTCGTAAGGGAACCGATCGGAGACATACCCCCAGGGCCCCCTGGAGTAACTCATCCCTTAAGTTTGGAAGGAGGCAGGATCGCCGCGCTAGTAACCATCGAAGGAGTACCGCTCACAGCTACCCTCGACACAGGAGCGACGCGGTCGTTCGTCAGTCAACGCATCGCTCAACGCATCCGCCTGGCAGACGGTACAGCAAAGGAGGTGACGCAAGCAGTTTCGGTCAAGGTACGTCTGGATCAACAGGAAACGCGGGTGATTCTATTAGTCCTACCCATGGTAGTGGACGACATCATACTGGGGCTCGATTTCCTTTGCGGCGTCCAGACCATAATACAATGCGGCCGAGCGTACTTGCAGTTGACCCAGCGGGCGATCCGGGAAACCAACCCGATCCCCACATCATCCTCGACTCGGCCCCGCATGGTTACTTTTAGTGACGAACGTCCAGCGACGGCATCCGCTGCTCCTACCCCCTCGACCAATCCGACAGCGACCCACCGGACGAAACCAACGCACCAGAATCTCGAACCCGTCAGACCCAGCAATGTACCAGTGACAACGCACCTGAATCCCAACCACGCCAGATCCAGCCATGTACCAGTGACAACGCACCAGAATCTCGAACCCGCCAGACCCAGCAATGTACCAGTGACAACGCACCAGAATCTCGAACCCGCCAGACCCAGCAACGTAACCATGACCACGCACCAGGATCGCGAACACGCCAGACCCAGCAACGCCACCCGAACCCAACCCACGATTCGATACGACCACGCCAGAATCATCAACGAAGCTACGACAGAGACGACTGCGACACCGCTGGACACACCCAGGGCCAGTCCGTCCGCCCCGAAGAACACCCAGAGTAACGAAACCACGCCGGAGACGACTGCGACACCGCTGGACGCACCCAGGGCCAGTCCGTCTGCCTCGAAAACCACCCAGAGTATCCCTAACAGGACAACGCTTCTAAGCCTCGGCCACGCCAGAACCCGAAGTGACATCAGGACAACGCTTCCGAGTCTCGACCACGCCAGACCCAGCCGCAATACAAGGACAACGCTTCTAAGCTTCGACACGCCAGACCCAGCCACGATACAAGGTCAACGCATCAAAGCCCCGACCGAGACGGACCCGGCGGCGCTAAAAATATAACCCGATCGACGCGAGACAAATCAGACATGCCCAGCCGTGCGGCGCAGCCAGTGCAAACGACCCCGCAGGAAACCAGCCTCGCTCCACAACACGACCCGTTACGCCTGGAAGACGACGGCCCTGAAGGACATGGACGGGTCGAGGTAGACCACCTCGCGTCTAACCCCCCAACGGATTATCAACTCGCCCCTTTAGCCGATGCCGCGGCCGGTCGACAACGCAACCCTTTTCGAAGGTCAGACTCGACTAACCCTATCGCCGTGAACCTCGCCGCGAGCAGCGAGTCGTGAGCTGTAGACGCCGAACGGGCATCGGAACCCTCCCGTAGACCGACCGTCCCGGCTATATATGTCGGACCCAGTATCCAGCGTTCAAGCAGTCAGTGCCCGGCGTCAGCGAAGAGCAGTCAGTATCCAGCGTTCAAGCAGTCAGTGCCCGGCGTCAGCGAAGAGCAGTCAGTATCCAGCGTTCAAGCAGTCAGTGCCCGGCGTCAGCGAAGAGGAGTCAGTATCCAGCGTTCAAGCAGTCAGTGCCCGGCGTCAGCGAAGAGCAGTCAGTATCCAGCGTTCAAGCAGTCAGTGCCCGGCGTCAGCGAAGAGGAGTCAGTATCCAGCGTTCAAGCAGTCAGTGCCCGGCGTCAGCGAAGAGCAGTCAGTATCCAGCGTTCAAGCAGTCAGTGCCCGGCGTCAGCGAAGAGGAGTCAGTATCCAGCGTTCAAGCAGGCAGTGCCCGGTGTCAGCGGAAAGCAGTCAGTATCCAGCGTTCAAGCAGTCAGTGCCCGGTGTCAGCGAAGAGCAGTCAGTATCCAGCGTTCGAAGCAGAGAGTCAATGCCCAGCCTTCAAAGTGATCGGTCAGCGTTCAGCCATCAACACGAGACGAGATCCAGCTCTTAAATCAACGAACCCAGCACGACCAGGACGACAAGGACAATTCCAAGGACAACGATAGCAAGGACCATCGACCGGCCTAGCAAGGGTCGATCCCCAGGCTACTATAAAGACCGACGACAACCACGACCATCGACCAGGACCCCAAACAGCAAGGACTCCCAGGACGCCCCACTGTACAACCGTGTTAACCGTGCATACGCCGTGCTTCCGTGACTAACCCCAAGGAATCCGGTATTCAGCGCGTTACCTAAGGAAAAGATCTTCGATAGCGCGCCCAGCCCGAGGAACCCGAGGAACACATCCACGTCGCCGGGACCGAGTCAACGTGAACAGAAGGAAGGGATCTGTGCGGAACAGCCCCTATCCATCGTAATTCCCGAGTTCCCGCGCGCAGCTCAAGGTCCTGGGTACAGTGACTCTAGCCGGCTTGAAGCCACGACCGACCGACGACATGGTGATAATCACTACCAGCACCGCTTCCCCGAGGAAGCCGGAACTTCGCGACCCGGAAGGGAAGAAATCTCCTTCGCCGCCCTCGCCGATAAGCTGCGCAATTAGGGCCTGAAGTTCGACGGACACTCGGATGCGCTGGCTTTCATCGAACTGTTGGAAGAAAGGGTCGACTCACATGGCGGGAGTCCAGCACAACTGCCGCGAGCCATCTCCGGGCTACTAACTGGCAAGGCAGAAGGATGGTTTAGGACGTTCCAGATGCAAGGCAAGCCATGGACCGAGTTCCGGAAAGAGTTCTTGGAGTTCTTCCTACCCCCGCGATACTTTCAGCGCTTGGAAGATACGATCCGCTCCCGTCACCAACGACCCCGAGAAGCCTTTCAGGACTACTTGATCGACCTCCGACTCATGATGCAACGAGCTCAGTATACTCCAGACAGGGAGCTGGACAGGATCTACGAGAACCTTCGGCCGGAATACCAACTGTTCACCCGTAGGCATGAGTTCGAGACGTTGCGAGAACTGACCCACTTGATAGTAGCGTACGAGACAACGCGGGACCGCGAACAAACCCGCCACGCTTACGACCGCCCAGATACGAAACCCAGAACGACATCATACCAAGGACCCGGATTAGCCACCCCGCAGCAGGCTCCTCCAGACGACACCGGGCCCTCCCGGAGCGCCGAGACGGCAAGCCGCGTAGTGACCCAGGATGGAGATCAGCCGGTGAACCCACGCCGGGCCTGTCGGAATTGCGGAGAGGAAGGTCATTTCAGCAGTTCATGCAGGAATCGGCGAGTGTTATTCTGTTGGGAGTGTGGTCGCCGCGGCATCCGGACGATCGACTGCTGTAGGCTGTCCGAGTCGGGAAACGGACCGAGTCTCCGCTCGTAAGGGAACCGATCGGAGACATACCCCCAGGGCCCCCTGGAGTAACTCATCCCTTAAGTTTGGAAGGAGGCAGGATCGCCGCGCTAGTAACCATCGAAGGAGTACCGCTCACAGCTACCCTCGACACAGGAGCGACGCGGTCGTTCGTCAGTCAACGCATCGCTCAACGCATCCGCCTGGCAGACGGTACAGCAAAGGAGGTGACGCAAGCAGTTTCGGTCAAGGTACGTCTGGATCAACAGGAAACGCGGGTGATTCTATTAGTCCTACCCATGGTAGTGGACGACATCATACTGGGGCTCGATTTCCTTTGCGGCGTCCAGACCATAATACAATGCGGCCGAGCGTACTTGCAGTTGACCCAGCGGGCGATCCGGGAAACCAACCCGATCCCCACATCATCCTCGACTCGGCCCCGCATGGTTACTTTTAGTGACGAACGTCCAGCGACGGCATCCGCTGCTCCTACCCCCTCGACCAATCCGACAGCGACCCACCGGACGAAACCAACGCACCAGAATCTCGAACCCGTCAGACCCAGCAATGTACCAGTGACAACGCACCTGAATCCCAACCACGCCAGATCCAGCCATGTACCAGTGACAACGCACCAGAATCTCGAACCCGCCAGACCCAGCAATGTACCAGTGACAACGCACCAGAATCTCGAACCCGCCAGACCCAGCAACGTAACCATGACCACGCACCAGGATCGCGAACACGCCAGACCCAGCAACGCCACCCGAACCCAACCCACGATTCGATACGACCACGCCAGAATCATCAACGAAGCTACGACAGAGACGACTGCGACACCGCTGGACACACCCAGGGCCAGTCCGTCCGCCCCGAAGAACACCCAGAGTAACGAAACCACGCCGGAGACGACTGCGACACCGCTGGACGCACCCAGGGCCAGTCCGTCTGCCTCGAAAACCACCCAGAGTATCCCTAACAGGACAACGCTTCTAAGCCTCGGCCACGCCAGAACCCGAAGTGACATCAGGACAACGCTTCCGAGTCTCGACCACGCCAGACCCAGCCGCAATACAAGGACAACGCTTCTAAGCTTCGACACGCCAGACCCAGCCACGATACAAGGTCAACGCATCAAAGCCCCGACCGAGACGGACCCGGCGGCGCTAAAAATATAACCCGATCGACGCGAGACAAATCAGACATGCCCAGCCGTGCGGCGCAGCCAGTGCAAACGACCCCGCAGGAAACCAGCCTCGCTCCACAACACGACCCGTTACGCCTGGAAGACGACGGCCCTGAAGGACATGGACGGGTCGAGGTAGACCACCTCGCGTCTAACCCCCCAACGGATTATCAACTCGCCCCTTTAGCCGATGCCGCGGCCGGTCGACAACGCAACCCTTTTCGAAGGTCAGACTCGACTAACCCTATCGCCGTGAACCTCGCCGCGAGCAGCGAGTCGTGAGCTGTAGACGCCGAACGGGCATCGGAACCCTCCCGTAGACCGACCGTCCCGGCTATATATGTCGGACCCAGTATCCAGCGTTCAAGCAGTCAGTGCCCGGCGTCAGCGAAGAGCAGTCAGTATCCAGCGTTCAAGCAGTCAGTGCCCGGCGTCAGCGAAGAGCAGTCACTTGATAGTAGCGTACGAGACAACGCGGGACCGCGAACAAACCCGCCACGCTTACGACCGCCCAGATACGAAACCCAGAACGACATCATACCAAGGACCCGGATTAGCCACCCCGCAGCAGGCTCCTCCAGACGACACCGGGCCCTCCCGGAGCGCCGAGACGGCAAGCCGCGTAGTGACCCAGGATGGAGATCAGCCGGTGAACCCACGCCGGGCCTGTCGTAATTGCGGAGAGGAAGGTCATTTCAGCAGTTCATGCAGGAATCGGCGAGTGTTATTCTGTTGGGAGTGTGGTCGCCGCGGCATCCGGACGATCGACTGCTGTAGGCTGTCCGAGTCGGGAAACGGACCGAGTCTCCGCTCGTAAGGGAACCGATCGGAGACATACCCCCAGGGCCCCCTGGAGTAACTCATCCCTTAAGTTTGGAAGGAGGCAGGATCGCCGCGCTAGTAACCATCGAAGGAGTACCGCTCACAGCTACCCTCGACACAGGAGCGACGCGGTCGTTCGTCAGTCAACGCATCGCTCAACGCATCCGCCTGGCAGACGGTACAGCAAAGGAGGTGACGCAAGCAGTTTCGGTCAAGGTACGTCTGGATCAACAGGAAACGCGGGTGATTCTATTAGTCCTACCCATGGTAGTGGACGACATCATACTGGGGCTCGATTTCCTTTGCGGCGTCCAGACCATAATACAATGCGGCCGAGCGTACTTGCAGTTGACCCAGCGGGCGATCCGGGAAACCAACCCGATCCCCACATCATCCTCGACTCGGCCCCGCATGGTTACTTTTAGTGACGAACGTCCAGCGACGGCATCCGCTGCTCCTACCCCCTCGACCAATCCGACAGCGACCCACCGGACGAAACCAACGCACCAGAATCTCGAACCCGTCAGACCCAGCAATGTACCAGTGACAACGCACCTGAATCCCAACCACGCCAGATCCAGCCATGTACCAGTGACAACGCACCAGAATCTCGAACCCGCCAGACCCAGCAATGTACCAGTGACAACGCACCAGAATCTCGAACCCGCCAGACCCAGCAACGTAACCATGACCACGCACCAGGATCGCGAACACGCCAGACCCAGCAACGCCACCCGAACCCAACCCACGATTCGATACGACCACGCCAGAATCATCAACGATGCTACGACAGAGACGACTGCGACACCGCTGGACACACCCAGGGCCAGTCCGTCCGCCCCGAAGAACACCCAGAGTAACGAAACCACGCCGGAGACGACTGCGACACCGCTGGACGCACCCAGGGCCAGTCCGTCTGCCTCGAAAACCACCCAGAGTATCCCTAACAGGACAACGCTTCTAAGCCTCGGCCACGCCAGAACCCGAAGTGACATCAGGACAACGCTTCCGAGTCTCGACCACGCCAGACCCAGCCGCAATACAAGGACAACGCTTCTAAGCTTCGACACGCCAGACCCAGCCACGATACAAGGTCAACGCATCAAAGCCCCGACCGAGACGGACCCGGCGGCGCTAAAAATATAACCCGATCGACGCGAGACAAATCAGACATGCCCAGCCGTGCGGCGCAGCCAGTGCAAACGACCCCGCAGGAAACCAGCCTCGCTCCACAACACGACCCGTTACGCCTGGAAGACGACGGCCCTGAAGGACATGGATGGGTCGAGGTAGACCACCTCGCGTCTAACCCCCCAACGGATTATCAACTCGCCCCTTTAGCCGATGCCGCGGCCGGTCGACAACGCAACCCTTTTCGAAGGTCAGACTCGACTAACCCTATCGCCGTGAACCTCGCCGCGAGCAGCGAGTCGTGAGCTGTAGACGCCGAACGGGCATCGGAACCCTCCCGTAGACCGACCGTCCCGGCTATATATGTCGGACCCAGTATCCAGCGTTCAAGCAGTCAGTGCCCGGCGTCAGCGAAGAGCAGTCAGTATCCAGCGTTCAAGCAGTCAGTGCCCGGCGTCAGCGAAGAGCAGTCAGTATCCAGCGTTCAAGCAGTCAGTGCCCGGCGTCAGCGAAGAGCAGTCAGTATCCAGCGTTCAAGCAGTCAGTGCCCGGCGTCAGCGAAGAGGAGTCAGTATCCAGCGTTCAAGCAGTCAGTGCCCGGCGTCAGCGAAGAGCAGTCAGTATCCAGCGTTCAAGCAGTCAGTGCCCGGCGTCAGCGAAGAGGAGTCAGTATCCAGCGTTCAAGCAGGCAGTGCCCGGTGTCAGCGGAAAGCAGTCAGTATCCAGCGTTCAAGCAGTCAGTGCCCGGTGTCAGCGAAGAGCAGTCAGTATCCAGCGTTCGAAGCAGAGAGTCAATGCCCAGCCTTCAAAGTGATCGGTCAGCGTTCAGCCATCAACACGAGACGAGATCCAGCTCTTAAATCAACGAACCCAGCACGACCAGGACGACAAGGACAATTCCAAGGACAACGATAGCAAGGACCATCGACCGGCCTAGCAAGGGTCGATCCCCAGGCTACTATAAAGACCGACGACAACCACGACCATCGACCAGGACCCCAAACAGCAAGGACTCCCAGGACGCCCCACTGTACAACCGTGTTAACCGTGCATACGCCGTGCTTCCGTGACTAACCCCAAGGACTCCGGTATTCAGCGCGTTACCTAAGGAAAAGATCTTCGATAGCGCGCCCAGCCCGAGGAACCCGAGGAACACATCCACGTCGCCGGGACCGAGTCAACGTGATCAGAAGGAAGGGATCTGTGCGGAACAGCCCCTATCCATCGTAATTCCCGAGTTCCCGCGCGCAGCTCAAGGTCCTGGGTACAGTGACTCTAGCCGGCTTGAAGCCACGACCGACCGACGACATGGTGATAATCACTACCAGCACCGCTTCCCCGAGGAAGCCGGAACTTCGCGACCCGGAAGGGAAGAAATCTCCTTCGCCGCCCTCGCCGATAAGCTGCGCAATTGGGGCCTGAAGTTCGACGGACACTCGGATGCGCTGGCTTTCATCGAACTGTTGGAAGAAAGGGTCGACTCACATGGCGGGAGTCCAGCACAACTGCCGCGAGCCATCTGCGGGCTACTAACTGGCAAGGCAGAAGGATGGTTTAGGACGTTCCAGATGCAAGGCAAGCCATGAACCGAGTTCCGGAAAGAGTTCTTGGAGTTCTTCCTACCCCCGCGATACTTTCAGCGCTTGGAAGATACGATCCGCTCCCGTCACCAACGACCCCGAGAAGCCTTTCAGGACTACTTGATCGACCTCCGACTCATGATGCAACGAGCTCAGTATACTCCAGACAGGGAGCTGGACAGGATCTACGAGAACCTTCGGCCGGAATACCAACTGTTCACCCGTAGGCATGAGTTCGAGACGTTGCGAGAACTGACCCACTTGATAGTAGCGTACGAGACAACGCGGGACCGCGAACAAACCCGCCACGCTTACGACCGCCCAGATACGAAACCCAGAACGACATCATACCAAGGACCCGGATTAGCCACCCCGCAGCAGGCTCCTCCAGACGACACCGGGCCCTCCCGGAGCGCCGAGACGGCAAGCCGCGTAGTGACCCAGGATGGAGATCAGCCGGTGAACCCACGCCGGGCCTGTCGGAATTGCGGAGAGGAAGGTCATTTCAGCAGTTCATGCAGGAATCGGCGAGTGTTATTCTGTTGGGAGTGTGGTCGCCGCGGCATCCGGACGATCGACTGCTGTAGGCTGTCCGAGTCGGGAAACGGACCGAGTCTCCGCTCGTAAGGGAACCGATCGGAGACATACCCCCAGGGCCCCCTGGAGTAACTCATCCCTTAAGTTTGGAAGGAGGCAGGATCGCCGCGCTAGTAACCATCGAAGGAGTACCGCTCACAGCTACCCTCGACACAGGAGCGACGCGGTCGTTCGTCAGTCAACGCATCGCTCAACGCATCCGCCTGGCAGACGGTACAGCAAAGGAGGTGACGCAAGCAGTTTCGGTCAAGGTACGTCTGGATCAACAGGAAACGCGGGTGATTCTATTAGTCCTACCCATGGTAGTGGACGACATCATACTGGGGCTCGATTTCCTTTGCGGCGTCCAGACCATAATACAATGCGGCCGAGCGTACTTGCAGTTGACCCAGCGGGCGATCCGGGAAACCAACCCGATCCCCACATCATCCTCGACTCGGCCCCGCATGGTTACTTTTAGTGACGAACGTCCAGCGACGGCATCCGCTGCTCCTACCCCCTCGACCAATCCGACAGCGACCCACCGGACGAAACCAACGCACCAGAATCTCGAACCCGTCAGACCCAGCAATGTACCAGTGACAACGCACCTGAATCCCAACCACGCCAGATCCAGCCATGTACCAGTGACAACGCACCAGAATCTCGAACCCGCCAGACCCAGCAATGTACCAGTGACAACGCACCAGAATCTCGAACCCGCCAGACCCAGCAACGTAACCATGACCACGCACCAGGATCGCGAACACGCCAGACCCAGCAACGCCACCCGAACCCAACCCACGATTCGATACGACCACGCCAGAATCATCAACGAAGCTACGACAGAGACGACTGCGACACCGCTGGACCCCCCCAGGGCCAGTCCGTCCGCCCCGAAGACCACCCAGAGTAACGAAACCACGCCGGAGACGACTGCGACACCGCTGGCCGCACCCAGGGCCAGTCCGTCTGCCTCGAAAACCACCCAGAGTATCCCTAACAGGACAACGCTTCTAAGCCTCGGCCCCGCCAGAACCCGAAGTGACATCAGGACAACGCTTCCGAGTCTCGACCACGCCAGACCCAGCCGCAATACAAGGACAACGCTTCTAAGCTTCGACACGCCAGACCCAGCCACGATACAAGGTCAACGCATCAAAGCCCCGACCGAGACGGACCCGGCGGCGCTAAAAATATAACCCGATCGACGCGAGCCAAATCAGACATGCCCAGCCGTGCGGCGCAGCCAGTGCAAACGACCCCGCAGGAAACCAGCCTCGCTCCACAACACGACCCGTTACGCCTGGAAGACGACGGCCCTGAAGGACATGGACGGGTCGAGGTAGACCACCTCGCGTCTAACCCCCCAACGGATTATCAACTCGCCCCTTTAGCCGATGCCGCGGCCGGTCGACAACGCAACCCTTTTCGAAGGTCAGACTCAACTAACCCTATCGCCGTGAACCTCGCCGTCATAACATGTGCCCCGCTCGAAGAAATCTCGCCACCGACAGCCCCCATCATCGAACCACCCCTCCCGCCGTGGGTAGCCGAGTTCTTGAAGCAAGAATTGGCCAAGTTCGAGGGATTGAAGGGCGTGTCTCACATAGCCGAGCATACCATCACCCTGAAGGACGACAAGCCGATAAAGCAGAGGTACTTCCCCAAGAATCCGGCCATGCAGAAAATCATCAATGCTCAGGTCGACGAGTTGCTGCAAGACGGGCGGATAGAAGCTTCAAAAAGCCCACACAGCGCACCCATCGTACTGGTGGGAAAGAAGACAGGCGAGATGCGGATGTGCGTAGACTACCGACAGCTCAACGCGCAATCGATACCCGACGCCTACCCACTGCCCAGGATCAACCACATCATCGAGAGGCTCCGTAACGCGCGTTACATCTCGACGTTGGACCTCAAGAACGGGTATTGGCAGATCCCTATGGCCGAGGGGAGCCGAGAATGCACCGCCTTCACCGTTCCGGGCCGAGGACTCTTCCATTGGAAGGTGATGCCGTTCGGACTACACTTAGCATCGGCTACGTTCCAGCGAGCCTTGGACAGCGTCATCGGACCACAGATGGAACCCAACGCCTTTGCTTACCTCGACGACATCATTGTCATCGGAGCGGCACTGGAAGAACACGTCGACCATCTGCGAGAGGTTTTCCGAAGACTGCGGGAAACCAATCTAAGATTAAACCAAAAGAAATGCAGCTTTTTCCAGAAAAGCATCGTATATCTGGGACATGTCATTAGTGAGCGGGGTATACACACCGACCCAGATAAGATCGTCGCCGTCCGGAATTGGCCCCACCAAGTTCAATAAAGGAGCTTCGACGCTGCCTAGGAATGGCATCGTGGTACCGGAGGTTTGTCCCAAACTTCGCGGCGATTGTACAACCCATGACTAGCCTCTTGAAGAAGGAGAAAATGTGGATCTGGAGTGACGAACAGCAGGCCGCTTTCGAGGAGTTGAAGGAGAAGTTAACCCAAGCACCCGTCTTAGCCTGCCCGGATTTCACGGAGAGGTTCGCTCTACAAACTGACGCAAGCGCCTACGGTCTAGGGGCAGTCCTGACGCAACAGATCCGCGGAGAGGAGAGGGTCATAGCCTACGCTAGTCGAAGGCTCTTGAAAGCAGAAGAAAACTACTCGGCCACGGAAAAGGAATGCTTAGCCATCGTCTGGGTCATCAGGAAATTACGATGCTACCTGGAGGGTTACCACTTCGACGTCATCACCGACCATCTCGCTTTGAAGTGGTTAAACTCGATCAATAACCCGACCGGTCGCATCGCTCGTTGGGCTCTGGAACTCCAACAGTATCGCTTTGACGTGCTTTACCGACGCGGAAGCCAAAACATCGTAGCAGACGCTCTTTCCCGGCAACCTATCGACACCATACAGCGAACCCTAGAAGACCTGCCCACCTGCCCCTGGATACAAAGGTTGCTCAAACGTATCCAGGCACGACCCGAGGAATGCAGAGAATTTATAATCGAGAACGGACAGATCTACCGGCAGCCTGGACACCGACCAATCGAAGAAGAATCTCACCAGTGGAAATTATGCGTCGCCAGTGGCCATCGTAGACGAGTGTTAGAAGAATGCCACGATCACCCGACCGCCGGACACTTAGGAATACGGAAGACCGCCACTCGGGTAACCCAACGATATTATTGGACAGGACTCTACAGGGACGTGGCCCGATACGTGAAACATTGCGAAAGCTGCCAAAAATTTAAGGTGAGCCAGAACAAACCCGCAGGTCACATGTATACGCGCCAGGCTAAGGGCCCGTTCGACATCCTTTGCGCGGACTTCGTAGGCCCACTACCCCGCTCAACGCACGGCAACACGATGCTCCTCGTGTTCTTCGACTCATTCTGCAAATGGGTGGAACTTGTGCCACTCCGGAAAGCCACAACCGCCCACTTGGAGAAGGCGTTCCGAGAGAGGATACTCTGCCGATTCGGGGTCCCGTGGAAGTTTGTGTGCGACAACGGAACACAATTCACTAGTCGGTCCTTCCGGAAATTCTGCGAGGTGGCGGGAATGGAACTCGAGCACACCGCGCCGTATACCCCTCAGCAAAACCCGACGGAGAGGGCAAACCGGACCATCAAGACAATGATCGCACAATACGCCGACGGGGACCAACGGACCTGGGACGATCTCCTCCCCGAGTTAAGCTTGGCCATAAACAGCAGCACGTCGGACACCACGGGCTTCAGCCCGGCCTTTTTGGTACTCGGACGAGAACCAAGGCTACCAGGAGCCTTGTACGACGAAGTGACCCCAGGATTAGGAAATGAACCAGAGCCTGCCCACGGGAAGGCGACACGACTGCAGGAAGTATTCAAGGTCGTACAGGAGAACACCCAACGGGCATCCCAAGAGCAGAAGAGAACATACGACCTCCGACGGCGCGAGTGGCGACCCGAACTAGGAACCCTAGTCCTCCTTCGGCAGCATCACCTATCCAAAGCCGCCGACGGTTTAGCGGCCAAGTTGGCCCCACGAAACCGTAAGCTACGTATACATCCCCTTATGGGATTAGATAAGTACTACATCCAATGTAAACATCTTCTTACTCGCACCGCTCAAGCAGGATAGGGGGAGGGTATTAATACTCCTAGTTAAGACAGGCAGGTTCTAACCGACAGGCATTTTCTCCCTAGAATCGACAGCAGACATGAAGCGTCTAAGAGATGGAAGGCAAGCTCGGCCCCTAGGGGCAAATGGTGATACGACGGGACACCCTAGCGGAGACCAGCGGCCTGAAGTCTCGGCGCCTGCCGACGAACCGACTGCAAGCCGGACTCGCGGCTGGATCGTCAACCCCGATGGGCCATCCACCTCCCGTCAAGCCCAGTTGAGGCGGGTCGGAGAGGCGACTCTTAGACAACCAGGCTGGATGCCATGGGGGCGCGGCAGCCATCCAAGGGTGGATCGACCAACAAACACACGACCCGCGGACCGATGCCGAAGGGGAAGTGGAGCCCGATGGTCGCTTCGCAACCGCTGGTGTCCGCTCGGCGCTCAATCACGACGTCGCCGCCCTGAATCGCCTTTGGCTCGGGAGTTACGGGGCTGCCATAGACGACGACAATGCAACCACGGACACCGACGAGCACGAGACGATCCTACGCAACGCTCCAAGCCTGGCGTCCACGCTGCCGTACGAAGTGAGCGGACACCCAGTGGCTCGCGGAAGCGAATGGGACTCGCCCCTTTGGGCCGAGTGGGACCTGGCCGGTCAAAGTCGACTAGGCACCCCTCCAGCTGTACGCAACGAGGACGAATCCGGTGATGGTGCTGGGCCACACTACTCTGACGTGTCTAGCGCGAGCGATGCAGGGGAAGGAGCAGGACCCCAACGCGACGACGGAGGGTCCGATTCCGGGTCCCTCATGGACCTGGACTTCGCGCCACAAGCGAACCAGCATTGGGCACCAGCCAACCCATCGGGGTCAGCTGACATCCCGCCCCCCCTCTTTGCCGCCCACGCCGGACCACCCGCACAACGCCCCGACGAGGAAGTACGCGACTTCGGCTCCGAAGAGAGCCTCCCGCTGGAGTATGGCGAGATGGCCGACCTGCTGCAAATCCTCCGACTCCACCCTACGGTAGCCGCGGTACAGGACGACCCGGAATGGGCAGAGGCTCCCCCCGAATGGCGGACCAACGCGCCAGGGCGGCGGTTGCCCCGGGACCTCATATCCAACATAACTGTGTTCTTACGCGATCGAGCCTACCGACTGGGAGTCCGACGACTGGAGGTCCACGACGGCACCTGCTTTCGCGTCAAAATTACCCGTAGCCGGGCTGTCACAGTCACTTTTCGGCACCCCCGAAGTATGGAGGGGGTGTGAGGGAGCGTACGCTCCACCCAAATTTTTTCCACCCATCATCTTGCCGGCATTTTCCCACTGGAGGGACCCGAAATTATTTCATTGGAATTAAGATTTTCGACTTTTTATTTTCTAGGTTTAAGCATTGACTGTTCAGTTTTAGGTTAAGGGGGAGGGGGGAAGGCCACGAAGGCCACTTGTTATTAATTTTTTATTATACGGCCCGAGGGGTCTCTAAGCCCCACGTAGCTTGCTATTTTCTTAAAAGGGGGGCGAGTCGCGATCCCGGCGGACGCCACTGGCTTTCCAGAACCAAGACCCAACAACAACGACGCAGCAGCGGCCAAAGAGAGACGAGGAAAACAACGGGATCCAGCGAGCCGCCGGCATCGACGCAGCAACAGGCAGAGAGGGAAGTATCGACAAGATAACACAACAACAACGACGCAGCAGCGGCCAAAGAGAGACGAGGAAAACAACGGGATCCAGCGAGCCGCCGGCATCGACGCAGCAACAGGCAGAGAGGGAAGCATCGACAAAATAACCCAACAACAACGACGCAGCAGCGGCCAAAGAGAGACGAGGAAAACAACGGGATCCAGCGAGCCGCCGGCATCGACGCAGCAACAGGCAGAGAGGGAAGCATCGACAAGATAACCCAACAACAACGACGCTGCAGCGGCCAAAGAGAGACGAGGAAAAACAACGGGATCCAGCGAGCCGCCGGCATCGACGCAGCCACGGCAGAGAGGAAGGCGCTGACAAGATAAGCCAACAGCATCGACGCAGCAGCGGCCGAGGAGAAGCGCTGACAAGACAAGCCGACAGCATCAACGCAGCAGCGGCAGAAGAGGGCCGCTGAGAGCAGCAATCAAATCCAGCAACGACGCCCCAGCAGCGGAAAAGAGAGGGGAAATAACGACGCTAGCCGCCCACGCCGACGCTGGATCGGCAGAGCCAGCAGAACGCCGGCTCTGAAGCTGGGAAAACGTGAAATGGGAGTCAGTTAGATGAGAGGCAGTCGTAGGAATCGGACGCGTTGACGGAAGAAAAAATCTGAGTGGCGCGCGAAAAGAAAAGGAACACACGTGGCGGACTACTTCGAAATTAACGCGATCAGCAGTGCGCGAAGGATCCGGCATCGACACTACGTTTACGGAGGCGGGATCCTGCACCGGCGCTGCAATCCCGGGGAAAAGAGGAGGCTTTCGACAAGCACAAGCGTGGGAGTAGAGGGGTAAGCGAGTCTCAAGACGTGCATGCGGGCTGCTGAGCGGTGCGATAGGTAGGGAACCAAAGAAGAATAAAGTGAAATGTAACGAATATAACGAAAACATAGCTTGGTCACCAACAATCTATATGCTAGGGAACCTGAATGCCCGGGGCTTCATCTCCTCCGCCCTTCCCCACGCCTCTTGCCCGAGTCTCCCTCTTTGGCTACACCCACGTGGTGATCCGTATTCGCTCCGGATGCCCGTCGGGGCCCCCGCGTGATTCCCCCAGTAGTTCGTAGCCCAACAGGTTCCTGAGACCGCTGTCAGGTGATTGCCTGGGCGTTCTCGGTGACAACTGTTGGCGTTCCCCCCGCATGATTCCCTCCAGTAGTTTGTGACCCCGCAGTACTCCAGTAGTTCCCAGGGTCCCGAAGGCGCTGTCCGGCGATTGCCTAAGCCCTCTCGGCGATGCCTGCCCTGTATGATAGAGACTTTCGCAGTAACGTTTAGTCTGATAGTGTCCCGTGAGTGCTATCCGGCGATTGCCTAGGTACTCTCGGCGATATGCGTCGGTATCCCCGTAGTCGTAGTGATTCTTAGTTCGACAGCGTCCCGTAAGTGCTATCCGGCGACTGCCTAGGCACTCTCGGCGACGCTTGGCGATATCTCCGACCCCCCGTAGTAATTCTTAGTTCGACAGCGTCCCGTAAGTGCTATTCGGCGATTGCCTAGGCACCCTCGGCAACGCTTGTCGGTGTCTCCGACCCCCGTAGCAATCCTTAGTTCGACAGTGTCCCGTGAGTGCTATCCGGCGATTGCCTAGGCACCCTCGGCGATGTTCGTCGATATCTCCGACCCCGTAGCAATTCTTAGTTCGACAGTGTCCCGTGAGTACCATCCGGCGATTGCCTAGGTGCCCTCGGCGACGCTTGTCGATACCTCCGGCCCCGTAGTAGTTCTTAGTTCGACAGGATCCCGGGAGCGCTATCCGGCGATTGCCTAAGCCCTCCCGGCGATGCTTGCCGATATCTCCGACCCTCGTAGTAATTCTTAGTCCGACTGGGCCCCCGTGAGTGCCGTCCGGCGATAGCCTAGGTACTCGCGGCGGTATTTGTCGGTATCCCCGCATAGCAAAGACCTTCGTAGTAGTTCTTAGTTCGACAGGATCCCGGGAGCGCTATCCGGCGATTGCCTAAGCCCTCCCGGCGATGCTTGCCGATATCTCCGACCCTCGTGGTAATTCTTAGTCCGACGGGGCCCCCGTGAGTGCTGTCCGGCGACAGCCTAGGTACTCGCGGTGGTATTTGTTGGTATCCCCACATAGCACCGACCTTCGTAGTAGTTCTTAGTTCGACGGGATCCCGAGAGCGCTGTCCGGCGATTGCCTAGGCCCTCTCGGCGATGCCTGTCGATATCTCCGACCCTCGTAGTAATTCTTAGTCCGACAGGGCCACGTAAGCGCTGTCCGGCGATTGCCACTGCCACGCCCCGTACTGTTCCCTTTCCTCTCGGTCGCTCCTGTCTGGGGATTGCCTCCCTGTCCCGTCGACGGCCCCGAACTCGGAGTCCCGGCAAATTATAAATATTGCTGTAATTTCGACCCTGGAGTAGACTGAGATACGTACCCCAGCCCAGGATCGCTTCCTTACAATACAAGTTAACATACCCAATTCCATTGAGCTCTTATACGAGTTGTAAACAATCTTTGGCTTTCCAAAACGAAAACAATTTCAATCTTGGGCCTCCGCCTAATTGATTTCTAAGATGTACAATCTCAAGCGCCCCCGCCGCAATCCCATTCTTTGACACTCGCCTAAATGGAAAACCAATGTTTGCCCACACCCGGCTTCTCATAAACAATCTCACTCCCGGCTTTCTGCAGATCCTGCACTTTAGGCCTTTTACAGTTCTCTCTTTGGATGACGAAATCTAATACTCGGGATGGCGAAATCAATTGAAATGTTTATAGAAAAACGATTCCCGAAAGGGATCAACGATGCAAAGATCAGAAAGTTCAAATCAGTCTTGATCCAGCAGCGACACCGCAAAGTCTAGCTAAATATTAAGATCGCGCAATCCCTTGCCCGGAATTCCTTTGTGACCCTCTACTTAAATCTATATCAGTGAAGTTCGAAGTAAAATAAAAACTTTTTAAAAACACAATCCGCTACCGCAGTTATTTAATTGGCGCCCAACGTGGGGCGACGTTGTATAAAAAGCACCGAATGATAAAAGTGTTGCGTCGTGCCGAAACCCGAAGGACAATTAATTAATGGAATAAATCCTTCAAATTTAAAAACGCGGAGTGACTGTGTGATATAAGATAAAAAAAAGTGAGATAAAAAGGAAACAAACCGGAGCTTAGGGTGTGCAAAAATAAATACAAATACAAATACAAATACAATGCAAAATACAAATAAATAAAAAAGCTAATCAAGTCAATTCATAAATACAAAAAAACCAAAAAAACCCAAAGTTTTTAAACAAAACCAACAAAACCAAAACACAAAGAAAGTGAAACGATCAGCGAAGCCAAAGAAGGAAGACCCCCAGAAGACCCAGTTAAACAAAGAAATTTAAGAAGGAAGACCCGTTCAAAGACCTGTCAGCCAAATCAAGAAGGAAGACCCGTGCGAAGATCAGTCAGCCAAACTAAGAAGGACGACCCCTACCGGATAGCTCGTGAGCAAAAGTTGTATTAATAAATATTTAAGTTCAATTAGGTTATATAAGATTATAAAAACTAACATATAAGAAAAATTAAAGGTGGATCAACTAACTTTAGATTTTGAAAAACTAAAAATGATTAACTCTCAAACAAGGACCGATCTCACAGCAGATCTGGTCAAACAATTGATAGCACTTCAAATTTCACAAGTACAAGAGCAAATTGTAAATTTAAAACAACAAATAGAAACTAAATCCGATCAGGTATCAGATTATCAGGCAGAAACAATAGACGAGACAATAAGAGATGACACCACATTAAAGGTAATAGAATCCCTACCAATTTTCAATGGTGGATTAAACCAATATGTAGGATGGAGGGAAGCTGCAGAAACTGCATTGAAGTTATATAAGAAAGGAAGTAAGCAATATTATATTGCATTAACAATTTTGAGAAACAAAATAACAGGACCAGCACATGACGCACTGACCAATCAAAATTTTGATGCCATACTTTCACGACTTGACTTTGTTTACAGTGCCAAGAGACCGATTTACATAATAGAACAGGAGTTAAGCGTTCTCCGACAAGGGAACCTTTCAATTATAGATTTCTATAACGAGGTTAACAAGAAAATGACCTTGTTAATAAATAAGACAATAATGACTCACGGAAAGGACAGTGAAATCACCAAAGAATCAAATAAAAAAATTAGAGACAATGCCTTACGCATTTTTGTCACTGGCCTAAACGGCGGCATTGCTGAAATCCTATTTTCATTGAATCCCCCAGATTTACCGAATGCCTTGGCAAAGGTACAGGAATTGCAATCTAATAACATTCGGGCCCAATTTGCCTACCAATTCAGCGGTCGCAGAAATTCAGGGAATAATAATTTCAATACCTTAAGATTCAACCAACGACAACCTAGGACTAACAGTTCACCATTCGACCAAAAAAGGGATTTGCAGAGGAATAACATATCTTGGGGACAACCCTATTTCTTGGGTAATAGACAACAAAATCAGGCCCCAGAACCAATGGAGGTAGACGAATCGATACAAATCCGGAACCGACAGAACAGCAATCAATTCAGGGGAAATAATAACAATAGAAATTATCGGGAGAATACTAACGGTTATTATAGGAGAAATAATAACAATTATAGCCAAGCCCAGCATTTCAGGGCAAACGTAGTACCGAATAATCAGTCTAACGACAATCAAGCGCAGAAAAGAAAGCTAAACGAAATGTCGGAACAACCGGCTAATAAAGCAATGAGGATAAATAACATTGAGGAGGATCATTTTTTAGATCAGCCCCCGAAGTAGGTCTGCCCTACCTAAAAAGAGTAGACAGAAAAATAAACAGAGAATTAAAAGTTTTGATAGATACGGGAGCAACTTCCTGTTATATAAAAAAAGGAATTTACGAAAATAAAAAAGAATTACCAATTAATAAGAAAGTTGCTACAGTGAATGGGTTTTCAATAATTAAATATTTCCATAATATAACTATTTTCAACACAAAGCAAGTGTTTTATGAAATAGATGGAATGGAGGCAGATTTACTAATAGGATTTAACCTATTAAAGAAAATCGGAGCGGTTATTGATACAGGAAAGGGGACTTTAAGTTATAAAGACAATGAGGAGAAACTAATATATGACGAGGTCCTTTCTTTAAACAAATTAACCTTTATAGAAGGAAAAACCATCCTTCCGTTGAAGGAATATATAATTAAAAAATATTTTGAAGAAGAAAAAGAAATGAAAAGCGATTCAGTAAAGGTAGAAGGAAGTTTATATAGCTTGGGATCAAAAAATCCTGAGCACGCCGACGAAGAATTATCCGTCAATAGTTTGGGATTAAAATATCCTGAACCCGCCGTCGTTGAATTATCCGACATTAAAAGTTCGAATAGTTTGGGATTAAAGAATCCTGAACACGCCGTCGTTGAATTATCCGACAATGAACAATTTAAAAGTTTGGGATGCAAAAATCCTGAACGCGCCGTCGTAGAAATATCCGACATTCAAAATTATGCAAATTCTGAATTGAAAAAAATGAAATTGTATAACACAATAACCTACAAAGAGGACAATTTAGAAAATCTCAGAGAGAAAATGGTATCTATCATCGAAGAAGACCATGCCAATATAAATTTACAGTTACCGTTCAGAACGGATATAAAAGGAGAGATTAACACTGAACACGATAGACCGGTATATGGCAAGCAGTATCCATACGCTTATTCGGTTAACGATTTCGTTAATAACGAAATAAGTAAAATGTTAGATGAAGGTACAATCAGACCTAGTAAAAGCCCATATAATTCACCGGTAATAGTAGTACCAAAGAAGGGAGTAAATGAGGACGGAACTCCTAAGCATAGATTAGTAATAGACTTTAAGAAACTTAATGAAAACACCATACCGGATAGATACCCTATGCAAGATCCTTCAGTTATCCTTGCCAATTTAGGTAAAGCGAAATATTTCTCGGCCATTGATTTAGAGTCAGGTTTCTATCAGATTTTAATGAGGGAATCAGATATTGAAAAAACATCTTTTTCCATAAATAACGGCAAATATGAATTTCTAAGAATGCCTATGGGATTGACGAACGCTCCCAGAATTTTCCAAAGGGCAATGGACGATATACTTAGAGAACAAGTTGGGAAAACTTGTCACGTTTATATGGACGATATAATAATATTTTCAAAAACTATAGAACAACATTATAAAGATCTAATTCATATAATACAGATATTGCAAAACGCTAACATGAAAATTTCACTAGAAAAGTCTAAATTCTTTCAATTGGAAACCAAATTTCTGGGATACATTGTTTCCCAAAATATCATTAAAACAGATCCAGACAAAATCTCCACAATACAAAACTATCCAATTCCTAAAAATATCAGAGAGCTACGTAGCTTCTTAGGACTAACAGGGTATTACAGAAAATTTGTCCGAAATTATGCCACAATTGCCAAACCTTTAACAAAATATCTGAGCGGAGTAAATGGGAAAGTTTCACGAAGGGCATCCAAGAAAACATTAATACAGCTGGATGAACCAGCAATTGGAGCATTTAATAATTTAAAGGACAGTTTAATAGCACATATTGAATTAGTACAACCAGATTACAATAAAAAATTCACATTAACCACAGATGCATCGGACATAGCAATAGGTGCAGTTTTGTCGCAAGATGGGAATCCCATAACATTTATTTCTAAAACTTTAAGTAAAACCGAGCAATTATATGCTACTAATAAAAAAGAATTATTAGCTATTGTATGGGCATTAAAAAATTTGCGAAATTATTTATACGGAGTGAGTGGAATTGAAATACATACAGATCACCAACCTTTGTCCTTTGCAATGTCGCAAAAAAATCCAAATGTTGAAATGAAACGTTGGTATTACTTCATAGAAAGTTTCACACCAAAAATCATTTATAAGCCAGGCTCAACTAACGTAGTAGCGGACGCGTTATCTCGGATTAAAATAAATCATATGACAGATAGTGATGTCGACCAGACAGAATCAGAATCAGACATAAATACTCAGCATTCAGCAGAGAGTAGTTTTGAAAACGTCATTCAAGAGACTAGCAAGCCTCTTAACCAATTTAAACAGCAGCTACTATTAGCGCAAGGGAGATTCACAGTTCATGAGTTAGTAAGAGTTTATGAAAATACCCGACATATTATTGAATTTGATACGGTTGACAATCTGCTAATCATTTTAAAAGAATTTATTCAGCCTCACTTAACCACAGGAATACACTGCACTTTAGAAGATTTATATCTTATCCAAAATAAGCTAAAGGAAAACTTCATAAATAAATTTCTCTTCACGAGAAAGTTCCTCCAAGATGTAGTAAATTCAGAAGATAAAGCTATAATTATAGAAGAAACACATTGCAGAGCCCATAGAGGACTAGACGAAAATTACAAACAAATAACTAAGCTGTATTATTGGCCAAACCTGCACAAAAAATTAAAAGAATATATAAAAAA
>NW_020825598.1:0-78510 GCF_003286085.1 Drosophila persimilis
AAGACTATAAGAGCTAGAGCAACGATGTTTTGGATCCAGACTTCTGTGATATGTCACTGCTTCCAAAAATATTTCAAAACTTTGCCCCGCCCACTTCCGCCCCCACAAAGGGCGAAAATCTGTGGCATCCACAATTTCGACGATACGAGAAAACTAAAAACGCAGAATCGTAGTAGATGACTATATCTTCTAGAGTGCAAAATCTGAACCAGATCGTATAATTAATACAGCCAGAATCACGAAAACAATTTCACTCTTTCTCGCTCTGTCTCACTCTAACACACAGGTTTCATGGTCGGTTTTGCCAATTGCAAAATATGAGTTCAAGGATCTCAGAACCTATAAAAGCCAGAGCACCAAATTGGTATCCACACTCCTGTGATATCGGACCTTGACCGTTTCCTGTCCAAATTTCGCCACACCCCCTTCCGCCCCCGCAAAGGACGAAAATCTGAGGCAACCACAAATCTCAGAGACTATTAAGGCTAGAGTAACCAAATTTGGTGCACACACTCCTTTAAGATGTCACTATAAAACGTATATCTCAGAATTTCGCCCCACCCCCATCCGCCCCCACAAAGGACGAAAATCTGTTGCATCCACAATATTGCAGATTTGAGAAAACTAAAAACGCAGAATCATAGATAATGACCATATCTATTAGATTGCTGAATCTGGATCAGATCAGACCATTTTTTTTAGCCAAAAGGAACAAATCAATTTGCAGTGGCTACGCAGCGCCCGACGTCACGCTCAGACTGATTTTCTGTCTCTCTCGCACGCACTCTTTGTCGTGTCGTTAAATATTAGCGGCGTCTGCCGGAGGAGAGCCATACTGACTTAGTATCGGGTATAACCTTAGAGTTGCGGTGTCCGCAGCAACTCACAACGTTCCCCCTCGTTTTTGCTTTATTTTAATTTTATTTTAAGATTAAGCTCAGGTTAGCCCGCTCGGCCGAGTGGCTGCTGGTCCGGCCACCGAGGATGCGTTGCCTGTGGAGTGGCTCGATCAACCGAGTGGCTGCTGGTCCGGCCACCCGGGATTCGTATGGGTCTGGAGGATGTAAGTTTCGTGAAAGCGATGATGCATTTGCTTGCTATCTGTAAAATATATAAAAACTTTTTGTTTTTTGTTTTATTTTCAGGTTTTGACTTTTGATTGGCGGAACATTTGGTAAGTAGTTTGAGTTGTGTATTTGTTGACTTTTAATAGTTTTTAAATTTTAATTTATTTTCAGGTTTGCGGCAGATTTGGTAAGTGTTTTGAATTGTATTTTGGCTGAGTTTAATTTTATTTTTTTTGCAGGTTTATATTTTGTTAATGGAGTGTCGGCAATCAAGTTAAGTAATTTATGTTTTTATATTTGTTGACTTTTAATGAATATAATTATTTTATTTTCAAGTTGATTCACTGGATGTTGCGTTGGGATGTCTTCTGGCTGCTTGCTTGGTTGCTGACATACATATGTAAATTTATTATGTATATACAGTTAATTTCGTACACCAATATGTGTTTTATTTATTTAATTGGCAGGTTTTGTCTTCAGCTTTGTAATAATTTGTATGTAATTTGGTGTAATTTATGTTTTTATATTTGTTGTCTTTTTTTTGAGGACTGTAGTTGTTTTATTTTCAGGTTTGCAGCAGATTTGGTAAGTGTTTTGAATTGTATTGACTGATTTTAAATTTTATTTTATTTGCAGGTTTATATTTTATAGGTTTGGTGGTAAGATGTCGGCATTCAAGTTAAGTAATTTTTGTTTTTATATTTGTTGGCTTTTAATGAATATAATTATTTTATTTTCAAGTTGATTCACTGGATGTTGCGTTGAAATGTCTTCTGGTTGCTTGCTTAGTTGCTGGCATTTTAAATTTTTTTTTATTTTCAGGTTTGCTGCAGATTTGGTAAGTGTTTTGAATTGTATTTTGGCTGAATTTAATTTTATTTTATTTGCAGGTTTATATTTTGTAGGTTTGGTGGTTGTTCAGGCCAGCAATGGACAGTTTCCGGGCACTGTGCCGGCTCCGCGCGCCTCGGTCCCGGCTCGCGCTCGCGCGCTCGGAGGGGCGCTCGGATCCACAATCCACGATCCACACGGCGCTCACGGCAGCACAAAGGCAGCATAAAACATAGAGCATAAGGCATAGAGAGTTAGTGACGTTTTCACCCCCGCTTCAACCTGTCGACATACCGCGCGAATACCGAATCAATACCTGAACAATATATATATACATATACACACAACGAAACCCATCGGCCTTTCCTTTCTGTGGCGACTGCTAGGAGGGTTACTGGAACATACACCTCGCCGTTGGATAATCGATCCTCGATCCGCCCCACTACAACCATTGGTCCTTCGAGCCGGATCTTCGCCTTCCCCATAAGGAGAAGCTCACCCCAGCCAGCATCGGCGGATCGCTCCAAGTGTAAGATAAGTACAACCCTTCGATTGTGCCCAACACCAGTGCAGTGATTTTGTGCGAGTTTCCCATCCCAGTCCGAGTGCCCGCGGCATACATATGTACATATGTATATGCCTTTCTCGCTCTAGCTCCAAATTAAACCATACTTCGTTCTGCCAACGGTTGTGGCCTCCTATTTCTCCAAAGGTTTAATTTGATCCGAGCTAGCTCCTGCGTTCCTCCTCCGATCCAGTGCCCACATTAATATATACATAGCTGTCTGTAAATCATATTCCTACCGCTCCCAGCTACCAGCTGAGCTTTCGCTGCTGACAACTGCACATGCACACCAACATACATACATATGTACATATGTATGTGTAAGCAACGCAATCCAAGCGGCTGGCAACAAACAAAAAGACATATTCTTGCAATTAATTTGGTGTTCATTCCGTGCATGCTCAACGGGTTACAGTTCTTTCGTTTGTTTTAAAGAATATAGAATCACAAATCACAACCAATCTTTATTTAACTCATTATATTGCCAATAAAAATAAAACACGACTCCATACATATCATCTTACATATGCGCATGCATTTTCAACTAACAACTCTTGCACATCTGTATATACATACATATATTGTATTACCTCATAAAACGGTTACTCCGTTTTTTTTTTTTACCCGTTGTTTCAATCTCGTCAAAAGGGAGGGTCGTTAATCCAAGCCACGGTACCTAGCACTTACACCCATACACACACACACATACAAGCAACAGCAGCGACGCAGTCTGTTCATTTTTCCTTTCGCTTTCGCTTCTCCACCGTTTGCTTGCGTTGTTGTTGGTGGGAGAATATTTTTCGGTGCCGCGCTTGACCGTAACGGAACGCCAAGTGACGCGCTACCCTGCTTTTCAAGGGTATATTGTTTTGAACACTAGTTTTGTAACCGACTCTATATAGGGGGACCTTGTGCATCAATATCATTGCTCATCCATTAGTCGCTCTTGGTTGGACATTTTTTTTTGTATTTGATCGTAGTATTTTATATTTATATTCCGGCCACGGAGCCCGACTTCTACTATATAAATACTCGCGATAAATTCCGCCAAGGCCACATATCCACGGTTCGTCGTTCAAAACTTCCACTTCTCCATTCCGCTCACCTGCTTTGCGACTCTGATACGCGTTATCGCAAATCCATCAGCCAACCATGCCCACTGGTGATAAGAAATCTCGCAAGAAGTTTAAGCGGGTGAGTTCGCTGAGTTTAACCCATCCACCCAGCTCCAACGGCTCAATCGCTACGCCCACATCTTCCCGTCCGTCCCCAACTGAGCGAGGTCCGACCACGTCCAGGGCTCACGCACCACGTGCCTTTGAGGCCTTGTTGCTCCCCTCGGTCGTCCCTCGCACGGTTCCGAGCACTATGGCCCAATCGGCCGCCAGTTCCGCACGGTCTAAGTTTGCCTTGGCTGCAAGCAGACTGACACGCTTCGACCAGAAGCTCAGCGCTCCAGATGCTAGCACACCAACCCGCTCGCTCTCCCAAGTCCATCGAGATCAACTCCGAAGCCTGTGGGCGAAGGTGGACGCGGAGTTCGAGGCCTGTGTGGAGGCGATAACGGAAGTAGATCCAGAGGGGGTAGCTGACGTCCAGGGGATGTACGATGACTGCTACGCGGTCTACGCGCAATGCCTTGCCGAACTGAACGATCAGCTCGAACCCCCGACTGTCCCTCACACGCCTCAACTGGCCGTTCAAGTGCCGACGTCCGGCGGTTGCCGTCTTCCTCCATGTGACACTGAAGTTTTCAGTGGGGACTATCAGCAGTGGCCCACGTTCCGAGACCTGTTCACCGCCATATATATAGAGAACCCTAGGTTGGCTCCAGTAGAAAAACTGTTCCACCTCAACAAAAAAACAAGCGGTGAGGCCCACGACATAGTGGCACAGGCTCCACTCACGAACGAAGGGTTCGCGTCCGCATGGAGCGCCCTCCGTGAGCGTTTCCAGAACAAGAGGCTGATACTCAAAGCCCAGCTGAAGATCCTTTTCAGTCTGCCCCAAATCCGCACCGAGTCAGCTGCAGCGCTAAAAGAGCTTCAGAGGGCCGTCCACAAGTGCCTTACGACACTCAACCACTCCGAGGTCTCCACAGACAGCATTTTCGCTGACGGAGTGTTAGTGTACCTCATATCCGCGAAGTTGCCGAAAACGACTTTGGAGCTTTGGGAGCAGTCCGTGACCCACAAGTCCGAAATTCCCACCTGGCACGCTATGGACAAGTTCCTGGCGGAGCGGTACCTGTCTCTCGAGGTGACCGAGGACGGCCATCCAGGCATGGAGACTCAGGCTCACTCCAGGGCGAGTCTACCCATGTCAGAGAGGTCAAAGGGCAATCCCAACCCTTTCCGTTCCCAAGAGAGCCCTGTTGCAAGGCGGGTTCACTCTTTCGGAACAACTGTGGATCCGAAGCGGAGAGCGTGTGATCTTTGCTCCAAAGAGAACCATCCGATCCGGGTGTGCCCTCAATTCCTTCAGATGAGACCTGATGCTCGCTCCAGCTATATTAAGCAAAAAATGCTTTGCTTAAACTGTTTCGCAAGAGGGCACCAGATTCGTGAATGCCAAAGCGCCCACAACTGCAACACGTGTGGAGACCGGCATCATACGCTGCTGCACCGTGGCACTCCAGTTTCCAGCCAATCCGTGCCCAATTCCGTACCACTTCCGACTCCTGCCGAAGCTCAGCCTAGCGTTCAGAACTATTTCGCCTCCGGCAAGAGGGCGGTACTCCTAGGCACGGCTATTATTAATATTTGCCACTTGGGGACAAATTTTCGCGCCCGCGCTCTAATCGACCCGGGCTCCGAGGCGACGTTCATTACGGAACGTCTCTTCCAGATCATTAAGTTGCCATTCCGACTCGCCCAGGCACAGGTCTCGGGCCTCAATCAGACAGTATCCGCTCAGTCCAAGAAACTCTGCCATTTTTCCATCCGTTCCCCGACTAAGCCGGGCTTACAATTGGACGCCACAGCCTATGTCCTGCCGGAACTATCAGGCAGCCTTCCCTCCCATCCGATCCCGCAACACTCGTTGCGAGACTTGCCAAACCTGCCATGGGCAGACCCGACATTTTACGAAAGCTCACAAATAGATGTCCTGATTGGTGCCGACATCCTTCCATCCATCCTCTTGAGCGGCTCACAGACGAACATCTGTGGATCTCTCCTCGGACAGGAAACCATTTTCGGGTGGGTTCTTACAGGCCCAGTGCCAAACACGGTACAAGGCCGGGTCGCATCCTTCTCCACGCAAATTTCCACCGAGCTAGAGACTCCGTTGGACAAACTCCTCACAAAGTTTTGGGAGGTGGAGGACATTCCTACTAAAATAGAAAGCGAATCGGATTCGTACTGCGAAAGAAATTTCCTCCGAACTACGTCAAGAACGCCAAGCGGGAAATACGTCGTCACGTTACCGTTTCGCGACCCAGATCATCCCGGATCAGATCTGGGGTATTCAAGGGCAGCCGCGCTGGCCCAGTTCCTAAGAAACGAAAATCGCTTGAAAAGAAACGGTCCCCTACAAGAGCAGTACGACACCGTAATTCAAGAATACCTAGAGCTTGAACATATGACAGAAGTTCCTCCGACTCATGGGTCCTCAACCTACTACCTTCCGCACCACGCTGTCTTCAAGCCTGAGAGCACTACCACGAAGGTCCGCGTGGTATTTAACGCATCCAGCCCGTCGACCAACGGTGTGAGTTTGAATGATCTTCTGCACGCCGGCCCGGTCCTCCAATCTGACTTGACCCTCCAGATCCTGAAGTGGCGCTATTTCCGGTACGTTTTCAACGCGGACATCACCAAGATGTATCGCCAAATTTGGGTTGACCCGAAACACACCCCCTTCCAGCGAATATTATTTCGAAACAAGGAGGGACTCATCCGCGACTACGAACTTAAGACCGTAACCTTCGGAGTCAATTGCGCTCCTTTTCTTGCCATCCGAGTGTTGCAACAGCTAGCAAGCGACGTCCAGTCCAGATTTCCGAAAGCAAGTCGCATTATCCGATCATTCATGTATGTCGACGATGTCCTAGCCGGAGCGGATTCTACCGATGAGGCTCGACTAACGATCCGCGAGTTGCAGGCCGCACTTAGCTCTGCAGGTTTTCCGCTGCGGAAGTGGACTTCAAACCACAAAGCTATTCTGGCAGGAATTCCGAGTGCTCATCGTCTCCACACAGATTTTCTGGAGATGGAGGAAGAGAGCACGGCTAAGACTCTCGGGATTCGCTGGAAAGCGACTTCAGACGAGTTTTTTTTTGTCCCTCCCGAGTTGGCGCCTGAGTCGTCATACACCAAGCGAGCAGTTCTGTCCCAGATCGCAAGGCTGTTCGACCCCGCGGGGTGGTTGGCCCCATTCATTGTTCGGTCCAAGATCTTCATGCAAGAAATCTGGTTGCAGGACCTGGGATGGGACGATGAGCTTCCAAGCGAGATGCGCCAGCGCTGGCAAAGTTTCCTGCGGAGCTACTCCGCTCTCGACCAAATCCATATTCCAAGATGGGTCGGCTCCCGGCCAGCAGTAAAAGTCGAACATCATGGGTTCTGCGATGCATCCGAGAGGGCTTACGGTGCCGCCATCTACGTCCGCATTGAGGTTGACCGTTTGGTCGAGGTGCAGCTTCTCACAGCGAAAACGCGAGTCGCACCCGTGAAAACCGTGTCGCTCCCCCGGTTAGAGCTTTGCGGGGCAGTGCTTTTGTCCGAAATGGCGGCGGCTATCCTGCCGAATATGCCAACAGCAAGTACGAGCTGCTATTGCTGGACCGATTCCACCATAGTCCTCGCCTGGCTGGCAAAGCCCGCGTGTCACTGGACCACGTTCGTGGCCAACCGAGTGACTAGGATATCTCAAGCGACCGATATTGAGAAGTGGTGCCACGTTCCATCCGAACAGAACCCCGCGGACTTAGCCAGCAGAGGCGTGCCGTTACAGGAGTTGGTGGAGAACCAACTCTGGTGGCACGGACCAACTTGGCTGCAGAAGGGCCGAGATCAATGGCCGGCACCAGTTAATAACTCCCCCGTTATGACCTTAGAGCAGCGAACTGTAAAAGCCCATTTCGCACTCAACCCAGCCGAAGACTTCCTCGAACGATTCTCCAATCTGGAGAGAGCTCTACGAGTCCGTGCATCTATCCTGCGCTTCACCAAGCGCTGCCGGAAGTTAGCCACCGCGCAGAAGGGCCATCTTACGAGCGGCGAAATTACCGAAGCTGAAAAAACTCTTATCCTAGAGACGCAGCGTAGAGAATACCCCGAGGAGTACCGCTGCCTAAGCGGTAAGCGGCCAACGCCAAGGTCAAGTTCTATCCTGAACATGAACCCTTTCCTAGACCGCCATGGGTTGATCAGAGCATGCGGCCGTGTCGCAGGCTCTGAAGTGCTAAGATACGACGAACGACATCCGATCATTCTCCCATATAATTGTCAATTGTCTCGCCTTCTCGCGCAATTTACACACCGGATAACTCTTCATGGCGGCAACCAATTGATGGTGCGCCTCATTCGATCAAAGTATTGGATTCCAAAGGTTCAAAGGCTTATGAAGGGGGTTGTGAACTCCTGCAAGGTCTGCGTTATTCACAAAAGAAGGTTGCAAACCCAAATGATGGGAGATCTCCCAACCGAGCGGTCGTCCTTTTCCAGACCGTTTACGCATACAGGGGTTGATTACGCGGGTCCTTTCGAAATACGGAACTATACAGGGAGAGCATGTCTGATCACGAAGGGGTATGTGTGCGTATTCGTGTGTTTTTCCACAAAGGCGATACATTTAGAACCCACGTCCGACCTCACCACCGAAAAATTTCTCGCCGCCTTCGCTCGTTTCGTCGCAAGGCGCGGATGTCCACAGCGTATCCATTCAGATAATGGAAAAACCTTCGTTGGTGCAGCAACCCTGCTTTCCAGTGACTTCCTTGACGCGTTTAAGGACTCGGTGACTGATGCGTATAGCCATCAGCGGGTTTCGTGGCGCTTCATCCCACCAGGAGCTCCACATATGGGAGGCCTATGGGAAGCCGGAGTGAAGAGTTTCAAAACTCTCTTCTACAAGGCCACGTCCACTCGGAGGTATACGTTTGAAGAGCTTTCTACGCTGCTCGCGAAGATTGAAGCGTGCCTCAATTCCAGGCCGCTCTCACCGATGTCCGATGATCCGACGGATCTGCTAGCCCTCACTCCCGGGCACTTCCTTATTGGGGGGCCCTTAATGAGTACGGCCGAGCCCGAAATAAAGGGGAACCTTAATTCGATCATCAATCGGTGGCAGCATTTGAAGGCCCTCAACCAACAGTTCTGTCAAAGGTGGAAGGAGGAATACCTCAAGGAGCTCCACAAACGGACTAAGTGGCAGACGCCGACGCCAAATCTGCAGGTTGGTCCGCCCCACTACAACCAGTGGTAAATTGTCGGCATTCAAGTTAAGTAATTTTTGTTTTTATATTTGTTGGCTTTTAATCAATATAATTATTTTATTTTCAAGTTGATTCACTGGATGTTGCGTTGGGATGTCTTCTGGCTGCTTGTTTAGTTGCTGACATACATATGTAAATTTATTATGTACATACAGTTAATTTCGTACACCAATATGTGTTTTATTTATTTAATTGGCAGGTTTTGTCTTCAGCTTTGTAATAATTTGTATGTAATTTTGTGTAGTTTATGTTGTTATATTTGTTGGCTCTTTTTTTTTAGGACTTTAGTTGTTTTATTTTCAGGTTTGCGGCAGATTTGGTAAGTGTTTTAAATTGTATTTTGGCTGAATTTAATTTTATTTTATTTTGGTTTGGTAATAGAGTGTCAGCAGTCAAGTTAGGTAATTTATGTTGTTATATTTGTTGACTTTTAATGAGTATAGTGTTTTATTTTCAGGTTTAAAGAAAATTGGTGTGGAAAAGAAAAAGTGATTTCAATTGTTTTTACGCCAATTGAAATTTTATTTTATCTGCAGTTTTATTTTTTGCTGGTTTGATGGTAAGGTGTCAGCAATCAAGGTAAGTAGTTTATTGTTATATTTGTTGGCTTTTGATGACTGATGTTTGTTTTATTTTCACTGGCTGCTGCGCTTGATGTCTACAACTTGTTTGCGTATTTACTGACATTGATTGATATGTTATTTTGTACGCCAATACATGATAGATTTGGTGGGTAGTTTATTGGCTTTTAATGCTTTTTTGTGATGATTTTAACTTTATTTATTTACATTTCAGGTGGTAAGGTGTCAGTAATCAAGGACCAGCTTAAAATTTATCGAGCAAAGTTGGGTGATTCCATGTATGACGTGAGGGGCCTTCGCCACATTTTGATGCAGCTTTATTCCAATGTAAATGGTTTTTCAAGCGTGTCTCTTGGAAGGGCTGTTGCTCCTGATGTCTACGAATTGTTTGCGTATTTATTTAAATTAATTTGTTATGTAAATATTTATTTTATTTTTTGTTTTGTTTTCAGGTTTTTCCAAAAAGTCGTGTTATCATTTGCGCTATGCCGATGGATCAACAATTAGCCAGGCGGCTGTATGATGCCTTCTTCTTCGTCCCCTTTATGGTCTGGCACAATGATCCTCTGGATTCCCAATGGTTGACCCCTGATTCTGTCAAGAATTACTTCTCTAGTGTATTTCCCTTGCGCATACATTTTTCTGTAAACGTTGATCTGTAGCTCGCAGAATCTGTCCGGGGGTTTGAATGGTATTTTTTTGCGTTCAGCCTCTCTCTTGTCCATTTTATCCTTTTCTATTCTTTCCTGTTCCTCGTTTTCTAGCCTCAACAGAGTAGGAAGTCTTTTCCTCAGGATGGGTACATACTTCTCTACTATTACTTTACGCTCAGCTTCGGAATAGTATCGAGTCGGATCCAGATCTGGATTTGGTTGTTCCTGAGGTTGTCCATTACTACGCGGGAGGATGAACTTCCGGAGTTGATTGTCATATCTGTGGCGGCTAGGCTTCAGTCTGTCAGGAATATAGGGGTTTCTCAACAGTCTGGCCACTTCTGAGTTGGGATGATCTATGAGTGAGTCGGCGAAACGGCCACTAGCCTTTTCATAAACCTCTTCGATCGTTTTCACATTATATATGCTTCTAATATTGTCATTTCTTGTGTATCTTGTGGCCCTAACTGACCTTCTCACTAATTTGTTTTGGAGTGTTTGAATCTTTTTTATTAGTGAGTCAGAAGCTAGAGCCCCCCAGACTGGAATAGCATAGTACCAAATTGGCATAATTAATTGTTTTAGGATGGTCACTTTGCAGTCCCTAGCAAGATGGCTTTTGTTTCCAATAATCCAGTCGAGTTTTATTGACGTAGATATTGTCTTGTTTATGATGGTTTTGACATGAGGGCTAAGGCTTAGTTTCCGATCAAGGACAACCCCCAGATACGTTTGTTTAAATTTGTTAGGAATGCTTTGACCATTTATTCTAGGCGTGCTTTCTTGCTGTGTTCTACTGAGATTATTTAATGTGAAAAATACGTGGGCTGTTTTCTTTTCATTAATGCCCATTTCCCATTTTTTTGCCCAAGCACTGAACTTATTTAGGTATTGTTCGTTCATTTTCGCCGCAACCGATAGGAAGTCCGCTATGCTCATGATAATTGTGTCATCTGCATACGTAGCCAACATTCTGTTTTTTTCTCTCAGCACCGGTATCTCAGTGGGGTGATAGCTTCTCATGCAGTTTGGGAGAGGAATATCCGATGAGTATATGCTGTATAATAGAAGACCCAAATTGCTGCCCTGAGGAACTCCGGCTCTTATTTTTCCAGTTCTCGATGTTGTGCCATTGTTGGTGATCACTTCATTTAAGTAGCTTTCCAGCAGCTTGAAGGCCTGTAGGGACAGCAGTTTTGATAGCTTGTATAACAGTCCTGTATGCCATACTCTGTCGAACGCTTCTGATATGTCTATAAATACAGCTGAACAGTATTTCTTTTCTTCGTAGGCCCCCATAATGAACTGTGTAACTCTTGCTAACTGTTGTTCAGTGGCATGTTCTTTTCGAAACCCGAATTGGTGTGTGGGAAGGGCTCTAGAGAAGTCATCAAAATCGAAAAGTCGTTTGATGAAGAGTTTTTCGAAGGTTTTAGCCAAACCCTATAGGAGGCTTATTGGCCGATAGGATGCTACTGACTGAGCAGGCTTGTTTGGTTTAAGAATTAGAGTAATTGTGGCATGTTTCCAAGCTTGCGGGAAGTGTCCTAGTCTCATAATTGAGTTAAAGATTAAAAGGATGTATAATAATGCTTTCTTTGGAAGTGCCTTAATTAACACATTGTCAATTCTATCCTTACCCGGGGCTTTGTTCAATATTAGGTTTTTAATTTCGATTGTCAGTTCTGGGAGTGTAAATGGTCTGAGAGGACGTGTTTGTGCTGTGTTTGTTGCTGCATCCGTCAGCTTCTGTTTTTCCAAGTCTAGGTCATTTTGTGTCGATTCACGTTCTTTTTCTGAGCTTGTATGTCTGGGTTTGAAACGTTCTTCTAAGTGTGAGACAAAGACCTCGACTTTTTCTTCATTGCTTTTAGTCCATACAGGTCGCTGACTAGCATTTCCCGTTTGGGTGCAAATGGTCCAGTTTGGTTGTGGCTGTCTCTTTATTGTATTGGTTATTCTCCAAAGTTTCTTAATTTTGTGTCTGTCTTGTGTGTTTATTCCTTCGAATTGTTGATTAATGTTGTTTGTTTTTAATCTTTTTAGTTTTTTTTGAAGGCTATTCTGAGCGGCTTTATACAAAGTTTTGGCCTCTTCCGTGCGGAATAACTTGAGTCTAAGATTTAATTGATTTTTCAGTTGGAGAAGATCTGTAGTTTATTCGTCTAGTTTGTAGCGTGCTTTGTCTGTCCTTCGTTGACTGTTCAAGCTCCCAGGTCTTTGTCCTTGATTAGAGTTTTGATTTTTGGTAGCTAGTTTTACGGCGTCTTGTATGTTCCTCATCAGTATATTAACTGCATCTTCAATATCCAGGCCCGAGTGAATTTCCGTGTTTAAGTTAATGGTCCGTTCCAGGTGTTCCTTTAGTATATTGATGTTTGTCTTTTTTGTAATTAGCCGTCTGCTTATGGTGCTTTGGTGAACATATCTGCCCTATTTTTTTCCATTTCGATGGTTATTGGCAGGTGATCTGAGCATAGACTAGTACAGGATTGGATTTTCAGCCTATGTCTTGTCAAGCCACCACAAACTGCAAAGTCAATGGCCGAGGGTCTTTTTCTGCTGTCGTATGGGTAGTGAGTGGCACCTCCTGTGGCCAAGATATTGTATCTGGCTCCAAAGTTGACGGCTTCCATTAGGGCACGGCCTCTTTTGCAGGATCTGGCGTTCCCCCACCATGGGTGCTTTGCGTTCCAGGCCCCGCAGCAAAGGAAGCCAGAGGTACCCCCTATTATGTTGTAGAAATGCTGTAGTAGCGATCTAAAATTACTTTTTGACCAATTGAAGCTGGGTGGACAATATGTTGATGCAACTACAGTCATGTCTTTTCTATTGTTTGAGTTGGGGATAATTACTATTGGTGCACTTTGAAGAAATTCGGTCTGTATTGGCTCAAGCGCGGCATGTCTAATGTTGTCTTTTACATAAGTGACGACTCCTCCTTTTTTATGATTATTTGGATTGGCAGCGTGATATGTCAGGTAGTTCGGTATTTGTAATAAAGTTGCATCCTGTTTGACCCTTGTTTCGATGACCATCATTATATGTATGTTCGCATTTGTCATATGGGTTTCTAATTCAATCATTTTATTTTTTATTCCACAGGCATTCCAAAAGGCTACCCTTAATGTATTAGAATTGTTGTTGTTGCTGCTGTTGTTTGTGTGCATGAATAAAATTTGTATTGGCTGGATGTCAATGTTGTCTGTGATATTAACATGAGTCATTTTAGTTGTCTTCTTCCATTTGGCTGCTGTTATCTCTGTCTGCCCTGAGAGGCACGGACTTGCCGTTAGAGGGAAGGCTCTGCACTAGACTGCCTAGTTGACTGATGGCAGCCAGGATGTCACTTATGCTGGCTTCGATCTTGTTCAGCCTTTCTTCAAATCGCTTGCTTTCAGGTTCGGCCGGACCCACTGCCATAGTTTTCGAGGACTGCTAGAGTGCAATCTGTTCCTCTCGCAGTCTATTCTGGAATTTCTCCAGATGGCTGGCGGCAGCGTTGGGATTCATGTCCACGGCTATAGGAGCTCTCCGTCCTTTCCCTACTTTATCCTTTTTTTGACTGGGTGTTTGTTTTCTCTTTTCTCTGTTTTTAATCTTGGTAATCCTTCTCTTGATTTCGGTATTATGGTGGCTGGGCTTTGGTTGGACATTTCTGCCTGAGAAAGGGTTTGTGAAGCCCCTCACTGGTCCACTTCGGCCCTCGTCACAGCCACTCACATCCCTGCGATGGCTACCTGCTGGAAAGGGGGCCACTCGGAATGTTTGAGGACCCTAAAGCTTGCTTTGTGAGTCTATCATCGTTGATCAGTTTGTTCACCTTGAGCCTGCTTCTGGCCGCTTTAAAGGCTGGACAGCCCTTAAAGCAGCTGACATGTTCCCCGTCGCAGTTTGCGCAGTTGGCTGGGGTGTGTCTGGGCTTCGTGCATTCGGTTGAGAGGTGGCCTCTGGCACATTTCATGCATTTGGGCTCGTTCCGGCAATAGTTTCTGGTGTGACCATAGGCCTGGCACCTGTGACATTGCAGGGGATTCCTGGGTGGCAGCTTTTTTTCAAATGCCACTGACTGGCCTCCTAATACATTTATCTTTAGAATTTCGTCATGCGAGCCATCCCCTTTCTGCTTGTAGCGCCCCGCTTTGCCACCGTAGGTAAGGTAGGCTTAGAAGAAATTGTTTTAATATATAGAAAGAAGTCGAGAAAAATCCCTGAAATCGAACGCACGCACCCCTTTTCTTTCGTCGTATTAAAATAAAAAATTGCAGTCACCCAAGAAATTTCGGTATTGTTATTTAGAAAAACTATTCTAAAATTTCACTGCTCAATCTCTAACTCGAACATGTTTATTGGCCTTCCTGTAACTTCATGCTTCATATTGCTGACCGTTTGGCCGGTGCGTATGCATTAGCAACTTTTGGTCGTGGAGGAGTTGTGTTATTTTCCTATGGGCGTTCATATCAACGCATTGGATTATGATACCGTTCCCCGGGGTGCTTTTCGTTTTGAAGCTGTCCACCCCCGCTGTATAATTGAGTTTTTCTAGTAGGGGAACTATGGCTTTAACACCAGCTATGTGGATAGAAGGCACCCTCTTGCTCGATGGCACTACCTGCCATGGAAGGAGCTCAGGCTGTTCGATATGGTTACTTTCGCTGTCATTGAGATCATTGCTATGCCTACTCGCATGCTCTCCATGCGACAGCTATGGATAGAGTTATTCTGGCTACGTCGATCGTAAGCGTCCGAACAAATAATGGTGAACATGTTTTGGCCCGAGCTCTGCTTGACTCGGGGTCTCAAACCAATTTTATAACTGAGGACTTAGCACAGCGCTTACAGATCCGTAGGGAGGAGTCGTGTATCAACTTGCTTGGTATTGGTGAATCCAATTCACAAGTCAAGAAAAAGATACACACGGTGGTGAAGTCGCGAATTACTGGTAGTGAGTTTTAGGTTGATTTCTGGATTCTAAGGTCCATTTCGGGGTATCACCCTGATCGGGCAGATACACTCCAAAGGTGACTGCCACCCAAGAAGCTAGGAATTGTTTGAGTTGTCGAGAAGAGTCAGTGATACACATCGACAATACATTACAAAAGTTTTGGTCACTGGAAGAATTGCCGTCTTCTAAAAAGTCTTTATCTCCTGAACACAAGTTATGTGAAAAGCATTATAGAAGGACTACTCAGGTCGTGCCTTCAGGTCGGTTTGAAGTAAGACTGCCGTTCAAATCAGATCCCAGTTTCTTAGGCAACTCCTTTGAAGTGGCTAAACGGCGGTTTTTATCGCTTGAAAAAAGATTGTCTCGTGACCCCGAGTTGCAGAAAATGTACTTGGAGTTCATGGAAGAGTACCTCTCCTTGGGTCACATGTCTACCACAGACAACACAATCCCCAAAACTCCACATTATTTCATTCCACATCAGTGTGTGTTGAGGCCTCAAAGCACGTCGACCAAGCTCCGCGTCGTTTTCGATGCGTCTTGTAAAACGTCCTCTCAGGTGGCCTTGAACGACATATTGATGGTCGGTCCTACGATACAGGATGAGCTGTATTCGACATTGCTCCGATTCAGACTACACAGGTACGCCTTGACAGCCGATGTTAAGAAGATGTATCGCCAAGTCTGGGTCGCTGATGCGGATAGACAATTCCAGCTCATAGTGTGGAGAAGAGACCCGTCTGAGTCCTTGAGAATATACCAGCTCAACACCGTAACATATGGGACTGGACCAGCCCCATTTTTGGCAATTCGGTGTTTGAAGAGGTTGAGTGAGTTTGCAAAACTCTCATTCCCTAAAGCTGCTGAAGTTATTGACTCCGACTTCTATGTCGATGACATGTTGACTGGTGCTGGTTGCGTAGAGGAGTTAAAGACAATTAAGTCTGATCTGGCTCAGGTTCTTCAAACCGCTGGGTTTGAATTGACTAAATGGTTTTCGAACTCACCTGAGGTCACCGCATCCGAGAGCACAGTTAAACCGATAACGATCTCGGACTCAGAGTCAACGAAGACGTCTTTAAGTTCAAATTGACACGTCAGTTATGGGTCTCCGAGCGACAAAACGGAACATCTTATCGGTGACATCAAAGCTGTTTGACCCCCTTGGCTTGTTAAGTCCTTTAGTAATTAAGGGAAAGATCCTACTGCAGGAGCTTTGGCTCAACAAGCTAGATTGGGATGAGTCAATTCCAATGAACTTGGAAACAGCATGGAACTTATTAAAAGAATCCTTGGGTCAGTTGGAGAAGATTACCATACCTCGATTTGTGCATACTGATCCCATGTCACCGATTCAAGTACATGCCTTTGCCGACGCATCCATGAGAGCTTATGGAGCCTGCGTCTATATCCGTAGAAAGACTGCAGAAGGTTTCAAGGTCTCCTTGTTGACTGCAAAGTCGAAAGTAGCGCCACTCAAGACGAAAACGCTCCCAAGGCTTGAGTTATGTGCCGCTCACCTTCTAGCAGACCTTTGTCACCGAATCAAATCACTGCTCAAGGTTCCAATTGATAAAATTATATTCTGGTAAGATTCAGAAGTTACTCTTCATTGGATCAGATCCCACCCTTCGTCGTTGTCAACATTCGTTGCGAACCGAGTAGCGGAGATTCAAGAGTGGTCAAGTGAAGCTACGTGGCGGCATGTGCCAACAAAACAGAACCCAGCAGACATAGTTTCGAGAGGTTGTGACGTAGAGGAAATCGTGCAGTCGATCTGGTTTGGTGGACCAGAGTTCTTAAAGTTTGAAGAAGAGAGCTGGCCCAGAAATCCACACTTCGAGCTTTCCGAAGAAGAGATACAGATGGAAAGTCGGAAGAAATCGGTCGGACTGACCGTCGCGGCCAAGCCAAATTACTTAGTGGATGTAATCGAGGGATACTCGTCACACCTCAAACTGCTAAGAGTGTTCGTTTTCGTGTTCCGCTTCATCCGAAAATGCAAAGACAAAAGTCTCAACTTTGGAAAAATTCCGTCATCCGTAGAATACGACGAGGCGTTTCTAAAAATAGTCGAAATAACACAGAAAAAAGAGTCTCAAGAAGATATTTAAAGGGTTCGTAAAGGCACCAAGTTAGGCCCCAGTCTTCAGCGCTTGAATCCCTTCATCCATGAAGAGGCTGGGACATGGTGCTCTTTTTCGTTGTTGCGAGTTGGGGGGCGACTAGTTAACGCTCCTATGTCATATAATGCCAAGTTTCCTTTGTTATTGACAAAACGCTCGCAGTTTGTGCAGACATACGTTCGCTATCTGCATCAAACGAATTTTCATGCCGGCCCACGAGCACTCGTGAGTATCCTTAGACAGCGCATTTGGATAGTGAATGCTTAGGCGGTCTGCAGGGCGACAGTTAGGTCGTGTATTCGTTGCTTTAAATGCAAGCCGCTACTCCCGACCCAAATGATGGGCAACTTACCCGCAGACCGGCTCCGTGCTCTCCGCCCATTTTCAGTATGTGGCGTTGATTTTTGTGGCCCAGTCAACGACAAATTTCGTCGGAGCAAGTCGCCACTTCAGCGAACTGCGGAGGAAGATCGAGGCGGAAGCGGACGCGATACGCGAATTTGCGTCAAGAAGCGGGTGCGAGCTTGCCTTCATACCGCCTCGAGCACCGCACATGGGCGGACTTTGGGAGGCCGGTGTGAAGTCTGCCAAGGGCCTACTCCTACGGGCAGTCGGAAGCGCTCTCCTCACCGCAGAGGAGCTGGAGACCGTGCTGGTCGGGATCGAGGCGGTACTCAACTCGCGCCCGCTAGGACCCCTAAGCCCAGACCCAAGCGACGGAGACGCGCTGACTCCCGGGCACCTGCTGACAGGCGGGCCGCTCATCGCACCCCCAGCACCCAGGACCCCGGACCAGGAGGGTCTGTGCTGCTTAAAGCGATGGCGGCTTGTCTCGTCAGCCAGACAAATGTTCTGGCAGCGATGGTCCCGGGAGTATGTGCTGGGATTACAAATCAGATGCAAGTGGCACCAGGAGGAGCCAAACATAAAGGAAGGCGACCTAGTAATCGTCGCCGAGGACAACCTGCCCCCTCAACAGTGGCTCCTCGGAAGGGTGGTCGGAACAACCGCCGGGCAGGACGGAAGGGTCAGAGTGGTCGAGCTAAGGACGAGCAGCGGAGCCACGTTCAGGAGGCCGATACACAAATTGGCGCTTCTGCCAATGGTTTGAAGCCTTCCAGGCCTTCAACGGGGCCGGTGTAGCGCCATTTGAATAATAATAATTGTTATTAGGATAGTATTTCATGCAGTCTAGTGTAAGTTAGGCTAGGGCAAAGCGGGAGCGCAATAAAAGCTCGCTCTCTCGCTCTTGGCGAATTCGCCCCGCTTTGCCACCGTAGGTAAGGTAGGCTTAGAAGAAATTGTTTAATATATAGAAAGAAGTCGAGAAAAATCCCTGAAATCGAACGCACGCACCCCTTTTCTTTCGTCGTATCAAAATAAACGAGGGGGAACGTTGTGAGTTGCTGCGGACACCGCAACTCTACAGTTATACCCGATACTAAGTCAGTATGGCTTTCCTCCGGCAGACGCCGCTAATATTAAACGACACGACAAAGAGTGCGTGCGAGAGAGACAGAAAATCAGTCTGAGCGTGATGTCACGCGCTGCGTAGCCACTGCAAATTGATTTGTTCCTTTTGGCTACAAAAATTATCTGATCTGATCCAGATTCAGCAGATATGGTCGTTATCTATGATTCCCCGTTTTTAGTTTTCTCGAATCTGCAATATTGTGGATGCAACAGATTTTCGTCCTTTGTGTGGGCGGAAGGGGGTGGGGCGAAATTTTGAGATACACGTTTTATAGTGAGATCTAAGAGAAGTGCGGATTCCAAATTTGGTTACTCTAGCGTTAATAGTCTTTGAGATTTGTGAATATCCCCAGATTTGCATCCTTTGCGGGGGCGGAAGGGGGTGTGGCGAAATTTTGAAACAAACTCGTCTCGGTCTGATATATTAGGAGTGTGGATACCAAATTTGGTTGCTCCAGCTTTTATAGTCTCTGAGATCTAGGCGCTAATGTTTTACTCTAAGCAAAGCCGCCTATGCTACCTGTGTGTTAGAGAGAGACAGGGCGAGAAAAAATGAAATTGTTTTCTTGATGCTGGCTATAATAGTAATACGATCCAATTCAGATTCTGCAGTCTAAAAGATATGGTCATTCTCTACGATTTTCGCCCTTTGTGGGGGCGGAAGTGGGCGGGGCAAAGTTTTGAAATATTTTTGTAGCAGTGACATATCACAGAAGTCTGGATCCAAAACATCGTTGCTCTAGCTCTTATAGTCTTTGAGCATTAGGCGCTGAAGGGGACGGACAGACGGACAGACGGACGGACGGACAGACGGACAGACGGACAGACAGACATGGCTCAATCGACTCGGCTATTGATGCTGATCAAGAATATATATACTTTATGGGGTCGGAAACGATTCCTTCTGGACGTTACACACATCCACTTTTACCACAAATCTAATATACCCCAATACTCATTTTGAGTATCGGGTATAAAAATTGCAGTCACCCAAGAAATTTCGGTATTGTTATTTAGAAAAACTATTCTAAAATTTCACTGCTCAATCTCTAACTCGAACATGTTTATTGGCCTTCCTGTAACTACATGCTTCATATTGCTGACCGTTTGGCTGGTGCGTATGCATTAGCAACTTTTGGTCGTGGAGGAGTTGTGTTATTTTCCTATGGGCGTTCATATCAACGCATTGGATTATGATACCGTTCCCCGGGGTGCTTTTCGTTTTGAAGCTGTCCACCCCCGCTGTATAATTGAGTTCTCGATGTGCCAATGGGGGATTTGTCCTCGTCAGTGCTGTCCATGTCCCTATTCAATCTTTTACCGGGGGTAATAACGGGGGCAGGGATGACTGCCGTGTTGAGGGTCCTAGTCGTTGGCATATCCCTGAGCCAATTTTTGACCAAGTCATTGCTATTTTCTAGCTCCGTCAGGAGTGAAGATCTACTCATGGTCATTGTTGGGGGAGATGCCTGAATTAGTGGTTGAAATACATTTTTTTTGGCTTTAATTTTATTTGTGGTCGATTTATTTTTATTACTGGCTTGTGATATATAATTTTCTTTATTTGTTTCATTTTCAGCATCCCGTTTTTTTTTTGTTCTATACATTTACATGTAGCAGGTCTGATGTCATCTAGGTTGCCATTTAAGCAATCTAAAGATAAAAGTTATATAAAACGACCCTTGTTTGTAATACATTCAGATGTATGTGGCCCCATTAAACCAGTTACACTAGACGATAAAAATTATTTTGTGATCTTCGTAGATCAATTTACACATTATTGTGTAACCTATTTGTTAAAATATAAATCAGATGTATTCAATGTATTAAAGATTTTGTAGCAAAGAGCGAGGCTCATTTTAATTTCAAGATTGTCAATTTGTACATTGACAACGGTAGAGAATACTTGTCGAATGAAATGCGTGAGTTCTGCGTTAATAAAGGAATAAGTTATTATTTGACAGTGCCACATACACCTCAGTTGAATGGTGTTTCGGAGCGAATGATAAGAACCATTACAGAGAAAGCTCGTGCTATGGTAAATGGTGCAAAATTAGACAAAAGTTTTTGGGGTGAAGCTGTGCTAACTGCAACATATCTAATCAACAGAATTCCAAGCAAAGCACTTGGTGATTGTAAAATGACCCCATATGAGCTGTGGCACAATAGAAAGCCCAATTTAAAATTTTTAAGAGTGTTCGGTTCAACCGTGTATGTGCACAACAAAATTAAAAAAGGTAAATTTGATGAATAATCATTCAAAGCTATCTTGATAGGGTATGAACAAAATGGACTCAAATTGTGGGATGTCATTAAAGGAAAAGTTATTGTTGCAAGAGATGTTGTCGTAGACGAGAATAATATGCTTTATTCTATAGAAGTAAAATTTGAAACAGATTTCCCGAAAGAGAGTAAGGAAAGAAGTCAACAAGAATTCCTGAATGAGAGTAAGGAATCTGATCAGCTTAATTTCCCGAATGATAGTACGGAATGTGGAATCCTGAATGAGAGTAAGGAATGTGATCAGTTTTATCTCCCGAATGATAGTACGGAATGTGGAATCCTGAATGAGAGTAAGGAATGTGATCAGTTTAATTTCCCGAATGAAAGTACGGAATGTGAAATCCTGAATGAAAGTAAGGAATGCGAAAAGCTGAATTTTCCGAATGAGAGTAGGAAAAGAAAAACTGATTTCCTGAATGATAGTAAGGAATTATATATCCCGAATGAGAGTAAGAATTGTGAAAAAGCTGATCAGCCAGATAATTGTCGTGAAGAAAATAAGGATACTAATATAATTAGTAGAAAAAGTGAGAGGTTAAAGTCTAAGCCGAAGGTGTCTTATAAAGAACATGATAAAAGCTTTAACAAATTTATATTAAATGCCCATATAATGTTTGATGAAGTTCCAAATTCTTTTGATGAAATAAATTTTAGGAATGATAAATCTGATTGGGAGGAGGCAATAAATACAGAGTTAAATGCCCATGAAATTAATAACACCTGGACAATTATAAAGAAGCCAGAAAACAAAAATATTGTAGACAGTAGATGGGTATTTTCCATTAAATATAATGAACTAGGAGTCCCAATAAAATACAAAGCTAGACTGGTTGCAAGCGGATTTACTCAAAAGTACCAAGTAGACTATGAAGAAACATTTGCTCCCGTTGCTAGAATTGCCAGTTTTAGGTTCGTACTATCATTGGCAGTCCAGTTTAATTTGAAAGTCCATCAGATGGATGTTAACACAGCTTTCCTCAATGGTACATTAAGTGAGGAGATATATATGCGGCCTCCTCAGGGCGTATTATGCGGTGCTGGGCATGTATGCAAACTGAACAAAGCCATTTATGGGCTCAAACAAGCAGCTAGATGCTGGTTTCAAGTATTTGAGCAAGCATTGAAAGAATTCGATTTTGTAAACTCTCCCGTGGATCGTTGCATATATATTCTTGATAGAGCTGACATAAAGAAAAACATATATGTATTATTATATGTTGATGATGTAGTAATAGCGACAAGGGATATGGATAGAATGAATAATTTCAAAAATTATTTAAGCGAAAGATTTAGAATGACTGACTTAAATGAGATAAAACATTTTATCGGTATCAGAGTAGAAATGTTTGAAGACAAAATATATTTGAGTCAAGCTGCATATGTAAAAAGAATTTTAAATAAATTTAACATGGATAGTTGCAATTCAGTCAGTACTCCATTACTAAATAAACTAAATTATGAGTTACTTAACTTAGATGAAGACTGCAATGCTCCATGTCGTAACCTTATTGGCTGTTTAATGTACATAATGCTGTGACAACGACCAGATTTAGCTACCGCTGTAAATATCTTGAGTAGATATAGTAGCAAGAACAATGCTGAGTTATGGCAATGTTTAAAAAGGGTTATTAGATATTTAAAGGGAACTATTGAATACATCATTTGAAAATACATTAGTTGGCTATGTAGACTCCGATTGGGGTAGTAATGAGATTGATAGAAAAAGTACAACAGGTTATTTGTTTAAAATGCTCGATTCCAATTTAATTTGTTGGAATACAAAAAGACAGAATTCAGTGGCAGCTTCATCAACTGAAGCTGAATATATGGCCCTATTTGAAGCTGTAAGAGAAGCTTTATGGCTAAAGTCTCTTCTAAATAGTATTAATCTTAAACTCGACAGACCCATTAAAATTTATGAAGACAACCAAGGCTGTATTAGCATTGCAAATAATCCCTCATGTCATAAAAGAGCAAAGCATATTGATATAAAATATCATTTTTCAAGAGAACAGATAGAAACTAATGAGATTTCTCTTGAGTATATTAATACAGACAACCAACTTGCTGACATCTTCACGAAGCCACTACCTGCTGGAAGATTTGCGGAACTGCGGAACAAATTAGGACTACTACAAGAATAATGATTCCAATTTAATGAAAACATGAACATGAAGCTTTATTAACGAATTTATTACATTAATTCATATTTAATTTTTTTTTTTTGATTTGAACCAAAAGAACCAATGAATTGTTAAAGTAATTTAATTTTATGTTAATCTAATTTTAAAGTGATCTGATCGGGTTTTTCTGGGTTTTCCCCGTATCCTTAGAGCAAATGCTAGATCACATAACACTTCCCAGAGTGCACACCAACCACATTAGAATAACAATTGAATGTTACCTTTTTGATTTAATGATGAAAACTTTTTTATATTTTTTATTTTTATGATTTTGATAATTAATGTTATTTTTGAGGGGGGCGTGTTGGAATACGCCTATTCCCACATTCAAATAATAACATTAAATAATATTATCGATATGTTAGGTATTATTATTATGAGTTAGTCTGCTCACACTTGAAGTGTCGACGCTCTCTCTTCTTTTGTGATCTCAAGTGTGTGGACTGGTGTTGCAGTAAAAAGTAATCAAGAAATACATAAATAATCTATAAAGAAAAACATAACTTGGTACTGTCTTCCGTTTACTAATTGTCATAGCTAGTCTACCAATAAAAAACTTTTTGTTTTTATACCCGATACTCAAAATGAGTATTGGGGTATATTAGATTTGTGGTAAAAGTGGATGTGTGTAACGTCCAGAAGGAATCGTTTCCGACCCTATAAAGTATATATATTCTTGATCAGCATCAATAGCCGAGTCGATTGAGCCCTGTCTGTCTGTCCGTCCGTCCGTCTGTCCGTCTGTCCGTCCCCTTCAGCGCCTAATGCTCAAAGACTATAAGAGCTAGAGCAACGATGTTTTGGATCCAGACTTCTGTGATATGTCACTGCTCCAAAAATATTTCAAAACTTTGCCCCGCCCACTTCCGCCCCCACAAAGTGCGAAAATCTGTGGCATCCACAATTTCGACGATACGAGAAAACTAAAAACGCAGAATCGTAGAAGATGACTATATCTTCTAGAGTGCAAAATCTGAACCAGATCGTATAATTATTATAGCCAGAATCACGAAAACAATTTCACTCTGTCTCGCTCTGTCTCACTCTAACACACAGGTTTCATGGTCGGTTTTGCCAATTGCAAAATATGAGTTCAAGGATCTCAGAACCTATAAAAGCCAGAGCAACCAAATTTGGTATCCACACTCCTGTGATATCGGACCTTGACCGTTTCCTGTCCAAATTTCGCCACACCCCCTTCCGCCCCCGCAAAGGACGAAAATCTGAGGCAACCACAAATCTCAGAGACTATTAAGGCTAGAGTAACCAAATTTAGTATCCGCACTCCTGTTAGATCTCACTATAAAACGTATATCTCAAAATTTCGCCACACCCCCTTCCGCCCCCACAAAGGACGAAAATCTGTTGCATCCACAATATTGCAGATTTGAGAAAACTAAAAACGCAGAATCAAAGATAATGACCATATCTATCAGACTACTGAATCTGGATCAGATCAGATCATTTTTATAGCCAAAAGGAACAAATCAATTTGCAGTGGCTACGCAGCGCCCGACGTCACGCTCAGACTGATTTTCTGTCTCTCTCGCACGCACTCTTTGTCGTGTCGTTTAATATTAGACGCCGCCTGCTGGAGGAGAGCCATACTGACTTAGTATCGGGTATAACCGTAGAGTTGCGGTGTCCGCAGCAACTCACAACGTTCCCCCTCGTTTATTATATATTCCTTCAACGGAAGGATGGTTTTTCCTTCTATAAAGGTTAATTTGTTTAAAGAAAGGACCTCGTCATATATTAGTTTCTCCTCATTGTCTTTATAACTTAAAGTCCCCTTTCCTGTATCAATAACAGCTCCGATTTTTTTTAATAGGTTAAATCCTATTAGTAAATCTGCCTCCATTCCATCTATTTCATAAAACACTTGCTTTGTGTTGAAAATTGTTATATTATGGAAATATTTAATTATTGAAAACCCATTCACTGTAACAACTTTCTTATAAATTGGTAATTCTTTTTTATTGTCGTAAATTCCTTTTTTTATATAACAGGAAGTTGCTCCCGTATCTATCAAAACTTTTAATTCTCTGTTTATTTTTTTGTCTACTCTTTTTAGGTAGGGCAGACCTACTTCGGGGGCTGATCTAAAAAATGATCCTCCTCAATGTTATTTATCCTCATTGCTTTATTAGCCGGTTGTTCCGACATTTCGTTTGGCTTTCGATTCTGCGCTTGATTGTCGTTAGACTGATTATTCGGTACTACGTTTGCCCTAAAATGCTGGGCTTGGCTATAATTGTTATTATTTCTCCTATAATAACCGTTAGTATTCTCCCGATAATTTCTATTGTTATTATTTCCCCTGAATTGATTGCTGTTCTGTCGGTTCCGGATTTGTATCGATTCGTCTATTGTTTCTGCCTGATAATCTGATACCTGATCGGATTTAGTTTCTATTTGTTGTTTTAAATTTACAATTTGCTCTTGTACTTGTGAAATTTGAAGTGCTATCAATTGTTTGACCAGATCTGCTGTGAGATCGGTCCTTGCTTGAGAGTTAATCATTTTTAGTTTTTCAAAATCTAAAGTTAGCTGATCCACTTTTAATTTTTTATACCCGATACTCAAAATGAGTATTGGGGTATATTAGATTTGTGGTAAAAGTGGATGTGTGTAACGTCCAGAAGGAATCGTTTCCGACCCCATAAAGTATATATATTCTTGATCAGCATCAATAGCCGAGTCGATTGAGCCATGTCTGTCTGTCCGTCTGTCCGTCTGTCCGTCCGTCCGTCTGTCCGTCTGTCCGTCCCCTTCAGCGCCTAATGCTCAAAGACTATAAGAGCTAGAGCAACGATGTTTTGGATCCAGACTTCTGTGATATGTCACTGCTACAAAAATATTTCAAAACTTTGCCCCGCCCATTTCCGCCCCCACAAAGGGCGAAAATCTGTGGCATCCACAATTTTAAAGATACGAGAAAACAAAAAACGCAGAATCGTAGAGAATGACCATATCTTTTAGACTGCAGAATCTGAATTGGATCGTATTACTATTATAGCCAGCATCAAGAAAACAATTTCATTTTTTCTCGCCCTGTCTCTCTCTAACACAGAGGTAGCATAGGCGGCTTTGCTTAGAGTAAAACATTAGCGCCTAGATCTCAGAGACTATAAAAGCTAGAGCAACCAAATTTGGTATCCACACTCCTAATATATCAGACCGAGACGAGTTTGTTTCAAAATTTCGCCACACCCCCTTCCGCCCCCGCAAAGGATGCAAATCTGGGGATATTCACAAATCTCAAAGACTATTAACGCTAGAGTAACCAAATTTGGAATCCGCACTTCTCTTAGATCTCACTATAAAACGTGTATCTCAAAATTTCGCCCCACCCCCTTCCGCCCACACAAAGGACGAAAATCTGTTGCATCCACAATATTGCAGATTCGAGAAAACTAAAAACGCAGAATCATAGATAATGACCATATCTATTAGATTGCTGAATCTGGATCAGATCAGACCAATTTTTTAGCCAAAAGGAACAAATCAATTTGCAGTGGCTACGCAGCGCCCGACGTCACGCTCAGACTGATTTTCTGTCTCTCTCGCACGCACTCTTTGTCGTGTCGTTAAATATTAGCGGCGTCTGCCGGAGGAGAGCCATACTGACTTAGTATCGGGTATAACCTTAGAGTTGCGGTGTCCGCAGCAACTCACAACGTTCCCCCTCGTTTTTTTAGGACTTTAGTTGTTTTATTTTCAGGTTTGCGGCAGATTTGGTAAGTGTTTTAAATTGTATTTTGGCTGAATTTAATTTTATTTTATTTGCAGGTTTGGTAATAGAGTGTCAGCAGTCAAGTTAGGTAATTTATGTTGGTATATTTGTTGACTTTTAATGAGTATAGTGTTTTATTTTCAGGTTTAAAGAAAATTGGTGTGGAAAAGAAAAAGTGATTTCAATTGTTTTTACGCCAATTGAAATTTTATTTTATCTGCAGTTTTATTTTTTGCTGGTTTGATGGTAAGGTGTCAGCAATCAAGGTAAGTAGTTTATTGTTATATTTGTTGGCTTTTGATGACTGATGTTTGTTTCATTTTCACTGGCTGCTGCGCTTGATGTCTACAACTTGTTTGCGTATTTACTGACATTTATTGATATGTTATTTTGTACGCCAATACATGATAGATTTGGTGGGTAGTTTATTGGCTTTTAATGATTTTTTGTGATGATTTTAACTTTATTTATTTACATTTCAGGTGGTAAGGTGTCAGTAATCAAGGACCAGCTTAAAATTTATCGAGCAAAGTTGGGTGATTCCATGTATGACGTGAGGGGCCTTCGCCACATTTTGATGCAGCTTTATTCCAATGTAAATGGTTTTTCAAGCGTGTCTCTTGGAAGGGCTGTTGCTCCTGATGTCTACGAATTGTTTGCGTATTTATTTAAATTAATTTGTTATGTAAATAGTTATTTTATATTTTGTTTTGTTTTCAGGTTTTTCCAAAAAGTCGTGTTATCATTTGCGCTATGCCGATGGATCAACAATTAGCCAGGCGGCTGTATGATGCCTTCTTCTTCGTCCCCTTTATGGTCTGGCACAATGATCCTCTGGATTTCCAATGGTTGACCCCTGATTCTGTCAAGAATTACTTCTCTAGTGTATTTCCCTTGCGCATACATTTTTCTGTAAACGTTGATCTGTAGCTCGCAGAATCTGTGCGGGGGTTTGAATGGTATTTTTTGCGTTCAGACTCTCTCTTGTCAATTTTATCCTTTTCTATTCTTTCCTGTTCCTCGTTTTCTAGCCTCAACAGAGTAGGAAGTCCTTTCCTCAGGATGGGTACATACTTCTCTACTATTACTTTACGCTCAGCTTCGGAATAGTATCGAGTCGGATCCAGATCTGGATTTGGTTGTTCCTGAGGTTGTCCATTACTACGCGGGAGGATGAACTTCCGGAGTTGATTGTCATATCTGTGGCGGCTAGGCTTCAGTCTGTCAGGAATATAGGGGTTTCTCAACAGTCTGGCCACTTCTGAGTTGGGATGATCTATGAGTGAGTCGGCGAAACGGCCACTAGCCTTTTCATAAACCTCTTCGATCGTTTTCACATTATATATGAGTCTAATATTGTCATTTCTTGTGTATCTTGTGGCCCTAACTGACCTACTCACTAATTTGTTTTGGAGTGTTTGAATCTTTTTTATTAGTGAGTCAGAAGCTAGAGCCCCCCAGACTGGAATAGCATAGTACCAAATTGGCATAATTAATTGTTTTAGGATGGTCACTTTGCAGTCCCTAGCAAGATGGCTTTTGTTTCCAATAATCCAGTCGAGTTTTATTGACGTAGATATTGTCTTGTTTATGATGGTTTTGACATGAGGGCTAAGGCTTAGTTTCCGATCAAGGACAACCCCCAGATACGTTTGTTTAAATTTGTTAGGAATTCTTTGACCATTTATTCTAGGCGTGCTTTCTTGCTGTGTTCTACTGAGATTATTTAATGTGAAAAATACCTCGCCGCAACCGAGGGGAAGTCCGCTATGCTCATGATAATTGTGTCATCTGCATACGTAGCCAACATTCTGTTTTTTTCTCTCAGCACCGGTATCTCAGTGGGGTGATAGCTTCTCATGCAGTTTGGGAGAGGAATATCCGATGAGTATATGCTGTATAATAGAGGACCCAAATTGCTGCCCTGAGGAACTCCGGCTCTTATTTTTCCAGTTCTCGATGTTGTGCCATTGTTGGTGATCACTTCATTTAAGTAGCTTTCCAGCAGCTTGAAGGCCTGTAGGGACACCAGTTTTGATAGCTTGTATAACAGTCCTGTATGCCATACTCTGTCGAACGCTTCTGATATGTCTATAAATACAGCTGAACAGTATTTCTTTTCTTCGTAGGACCCCATAATGAACTGTGTAACTCTTGCTAACTGTTGTTCAGTGGCATGTTCTTTTCGAAACCCGAATTGGTGTGTGGGAAGGGCTCTAGAGAAGTCATCAAAATCGAATAGTCGTTTGATGAAGAGTTTTTCGAAGGTTTTAGCCAAACCCGATAGGAGGCTTATTGGCCGATAGGATGCTACTGACTGAGCAGGCTTGTTTGGTTTAAGAATTAGAGCAATTGTGGCATGTTTCCAAGCTTGCGGGAAGTGTCCTAGTCTCATAATTGAGTTAAAGATTAAAAGGATGTATAATAATGCTTTCTTTGGAAGTGTCTTAATTAACACATTGTCAATTCTATCCTTACCCGGGGCTTTGTTCAATATTAGGTTTTTAATTTCGATTGTCAGTTCTGGGAGTGTAAATGGTCTGAGAGGACGTGTTTGTGCTGTGTTTGTTGCTGCATCCGTCAGCTTCTGTTTTTCCAAGTCTAGGTCATTTTGTGTCGATTCACGTTCTTTTTCTGAGCTTGTATGTCTGGGTTTGAAACGTTCTTCTAAGTGTGAGACAAAGACCTCGACTTTTTCTTCATTGCTTTTAGTCCATACAGGTCGCTGACTAGCATTTCCCGTTTGGGTGCAAATGGGCCAGTTTGGTTGTGGCTGTCTCTTTATTGTATTGGTTATTCTCCAAAGTTTCTTCATTTTGTATCTGTCTTGTGTGTTTATTCCTTCGAATTGTTGATTAATGTTGTTTGTTTTTAATCTTTTTAGTTTTTTTTGAAGGCTATTCTGAGCGGCTTTATACAAAGTTTTGGCCTCTTCCGTGCGGAATAACTTGAGTCTAAGATTTAATTGATTTTTCAGTTGGAGAAGATCTCTAGTTTCTTCGTCTAGTTTGTAGCGTGCTTTGTCTGTCCTTCGTTGACTGTTCAAGCTCCCAGGTCTTTGTCCTTGATTAGAGTTTTGATTTTTAGTAGCTAGTTTTACGGCGTCTTGTATGTTCCTCATCAGTATATTAACTGCCTCTTCAATATCCAGGCCCGAGTGAATTTCCGTGTTTAAGTTAATGGTCCGTTCCAGGTGTTCCTTTAGTATATTGATGTTTGTCTTTTTTGTAATTAGCCGTCTGCTTATGGTGCTTTTCGATGGTTATTGGCAGGTGATCTGAGCATAGACTAGTACAGGATTGGATTTTCAGCCTATGTCTTGTCAAGCCACCACAAACTGCAAAGTCAATGGCCGAGGGTCTTTTTCTGCTGTCGTATGGGTAGTGAGTGGCACCTCCTGTGGCCAAGATATAGTATCTGGCTCCAAAGTTGACGGCTTCCATTAGGGCACGGCCTCTTTTGCAGGATCTGGCGTTCCCCCACCATGGGTGCTTTGCGTTCCAGTCCCCGCAGCAAAGAAAGCCAGAGGTACCCCCTATTATGTTGTCGAAATGCTGTAGTAGCGATCTAAAATTACTTTTTGACCAATTGAATCTGGGTGGACAATATGTTGATGCAACTACAGTCATGTCTTTTCTATTGTTTGTGTTGGGGATAATTACTATGGGTGCACTTTGAAGAAATTCGGTCTGTATTGGCTCAAGCGCGGCATGTCTAATGTTGTCTTTTACATAAGTGACGACTCCTCCTTTTTTATGATTATTTGGATTGGCAGCGTGATATGTCAGGTAGTTCGGTATTTGTAATAAAGTTGCATCCTGTTTGACCCTTGTTTCGATGACCATCATTATATGTATGGTCGCATTTGTTATATGGGTTTCTAATTCAATCATTTTATTTTTTATTCCACAAGCATTCCAAAAGGCTACCCTTAATGTATTGGAATTGTTGTTGTTGCTGCTGTTGTTTGTGTGCATGAATAAAATTTGTATTGGCTGGATGTCAATGTTGTCTGTGATATTAACATGAGTCATTTTAGTTGTCTTCTTCCATTTGGCTGCTGTTATCTCTGTCTGCCCTGAGAGGCACGGACTTGCCGTTAGAGGGAAGGCTCTGCACTAGACTGCCTAGTTGACTGATGGCAGCCAGGATGTCACTTATGCTGGCTTCGATCTTGTTCAGCCTTTCTTCAAATCGCTTGCTTTCAGGTTCGGCCGGACCCACTGCCATAGTTTTCGAGGACTGCGAGAGTGCAATCTGCTCCTCTCGCAGTCTATTCTGGAATTTCTCCAGATGGCTGGCGGCAGGGTTGGGATTCATGTCCACGGCTATAGGAGCTCTCCGTCCTTTCCCTACTTTATCCTTTTTTTGACTGGGTGTTTGTTTTCTCTTTTCTCTGTTTTTACTCTTGATTTCGGTACTATGGTGGCTGGGCTTTAGTTGGACATTTCTGCCTGAGAAAGGGTTTGTGAAGCCCCTCACTGGTCCACTTCGGCCCTCGTCACAGCCACTCACATCCCTGCGATGGCTACCTGCTGGAAAGGGGGCCACTCTGAATGTTTGAGGACGTTTGGATATCTGCTCCCATACGCCGGGCCTCCCTAAAGCTTGCTTTGTGAGTCTATCATCGTTGATCAGTTTGTTCACCTTGAGCCTGCTTCTGGCCGCTTTAAAGGCTGGACAGCCCTTAAAGCAGCTGACATGTTCCCCGTCGCAGTTTGCGCACTTGGATGGGGTGTGTCTGGGCTTCGTGCATTCGGTTGAGAGGTGGCCTCTGGCACATTTCATGCATTTGGGCTCGTTCCGGCAATAGTTTCTGGTGTGACCATAGGCCTGGCACCTGTGACATTGCAGGGGATTCCTGGGTGGCAGCTTTTTTTCAAATGCCACTGACTGGCCTCCTAATACATTTATCTTTAGAATTTCGTCATGCGAGCCATCCCTTTTCTGCTCAATCTCTAACTCGAACATGTTTATTGGCCTTCCTGTAACTACATGCTTCATATTGGCGCAGAATCGGACGACGAAGGCCCTTTTTTTTAATTCAGCAGAAATCCACTCATTCGTCGTCGAGTAGTGCAGGTGTCTCAGAATATAGCGTGCACCACGCTGACCGTTTGGCTGGTGCGTATGCATTAGCAACTTTTGGTCGTGGAGGAGTTGTGTTATTTTCCTATGGGCGTTCATATCAACGCATTGGATTCTGATACCGTTCCCCGGGGTGCTTTTCGTTTTGAAGCTGTCCACCCCCGCTGTATAATTGAGTTTTTCTAGTAGGGGAACTATGGCTTTAACACCAGCTATGTGGATAGAAGGCACCCTCTTGCTCGATGGCACTACCTGCCATGGAAGGAGCTCAGGCTGTTCGATATGATTACTTTCGCTGTCATTGAGATCATTGCTATGCCTACTCATTGTGGGGATTGGACAAGGCTGAGCATTTTCGTTTGGCACAGGGACGACGTGTGACACCCCAGTGTCATTACCTTTCTTCTTGAGAGGTGACGTTGATAGCCTGTTTGCCTCTGTGGAGTTCTGATTTTTTACCTTCTTGAACTCGGAGGCAAACTTTTTGGCGGCGATGCTTTCGAATTTTGGGGTGTTAAGATCAAGATCAAGGTCCATTCTCGATGTGCCAATGGGGGATTTGTCCTCGTCAGTGCTGTCCATGTCCCTATTCAATCTTTTACCGGGGGTAATAACGGGGGCAGGGATGACTGCCGTGTTGAGGGTCCTAGTCGTTGGCATATCCCTGAGCCAATTTTTGACCAAGTCATTGCTATTTTCTAGCTCCGTCAGGGGTGAAGATCTACTCATGGTCATTGCTGGTGGAGATGCCTGAATTAGTGGTTGAAATAAATTTTTTTTGGCTTTAATTTTATTTGTGGTCGATTTATTTTTATTACTGGCTTGTGATATATAATTTTCTTTATTTGTTTCATTTTCAGCATCCCGTTTTTTTTTGTTCTCTACATTTACATGTAGCAGGTCTGATGTCATCTCTACTTCGTCTTCAGCAACATGTTTAGGAATGTTTGTTTCAGCTACATTTATATGTGGCGGTTCTGACGTTGGCTCAACATGTTGCTGGCCGTGACGCTGCGTGGGAACAGTTATGGAAAATGGAAAAGTGGCTCTCGACCTGGCTCTCGGAGGGGAGCACCCCTCGAGATCCGAGTTGGACGAGAGTGAGATGCACCCACCTGTTGGTTTCCTATGCGCAACAGTTGGTTTGTCCGAATCGGGGCTGAGCTTCATGTTTGTTTCTTCCATCTGTCCATGGTCCGCCATTTTCTTATCCATGTGGTTCTCCAGAGAAAAATTTTGTTCTTTTTGCACAACACCTCTTTGTTTGTTTTTAATTGCTTTTATTTAATTCCTTTAGTGGCCCTGTATTGGAGGTTTTGTTTTATGTTTTATTTTATTAATTTTTTGCTTTTTAATTTTTTTTTTAGGTTTTTTGATTGTTGATTTTTTGATGTTTAATTTGGCTTAAGTCACATTTTTTAATGTGACCTTAAGGCAAACTTTATTTAATGTTCTTATTACATCTAGCAACATATAACATTATATCTGACAACATTACAAGTTTTGGCAACATAAGATTACATAAATATCGATAACAATGTGGTATTTATTACAATTAATTACTTTTTTTTTTGCTTTATTTTAATTTTATTTTAAGATTAAGCTCAGGTTAGCCCGCTCGGCCGAGTGGCTGCTGGTCCGGCCACCGAGGATGCGTTGCCTGTGGATTGGCTCGATCAACCGAGTGGCTGCTGGTCCGGCCACCCGGGGTGTTCCACTCCGTGGAAGGCCTTTAAGTCGGCTAAACTCGCTGTTTTCCATTGTTTGCCTTGTTGAATCTGTAGTCGAACTATGTTGGGAGATAAGAATTGGGTTACCTTGTACGGCCCGTCGTACTTAGGGGCCAACTTGGCCGCGAAACACGTTCCGTTCTCTTTCGTAGTGATCAGACGTGTTTTTGTTTTGCGCTCCGCATTTTTTCCTTTTGTTTCGAATAAACAGCCGGAGTTTTCCTAACTAAATTCTAAATATACTTTCTAACCAGACAACAATCTGGAAACCTATTCATTTACGCGAGTGCATGCCTTTTGATTTGTGTTAAAATATTATTTAACTTTTTATTTTTCGGCGTCGGCTTGTGTTGTGTTGTGTTGTTGCAGTGAGTGAGTATTGCATTGCAGTCCGCTCTCGTCTGGTAGCTTTTGTTGTCTTATCACTCTCTCGCTATCACCTCAACCTCAATAACTGTTCTTTCTCTCTCGCTCTTTCAACTTTCTGAGCAATAGCGCTCTCTGTCTAGTAGCTCTCGCTATAACCGCTCTCCACTCTGCTCTCTTTTTTTCTTACCAATTCCGCTTTGAGCGTTGTCTGGCACATTGGTCTGATACCAATTTGTTTTGGAAATTTTTAATTTTTTTGATTTTAATTTTTCTTTGCAAATTTTCTTAAGAAAATATTTAAATAATAAAAATAATAAAAATAAAAATGGAATTCGCTGTGGTCTGCGCCAAAAAAACCTGCAAGAAGCAGATCACTCACGATCAGCCGAATGTCCCCTGCTGGCTCTGCGACAGCGTAGTCCACGCAAAATGTGCGGGATTTTCTGGCCTCGTGAGTGATGCTATAGCCAAACGTAATGGCTTGCATTACAGTTGCGAGGCATGCCGTGCGGTGGAGAAAGACATGGTGGCTTTCATGAGGCAGACGCGGAGTGGCTTTAAGGAGCTGACCGTTGGTTTCAAAAACCAATACGATCGGCTCCTAGCCATGGAGGCTCAGTTTAGCGGTTTAAAACTGCTTAATGAGTCTCCGAGGCGCAAAAAGGTCACTCCGCGGGACCTGCAAGTGCCAACCGTCACTCAGCCCTGCGCCGCCGAAAAACTGACTCCGACCACTCCAAGTGTGCAGCAGTTGATCTCGTTTGCCACTCCAAAGGCAACGAAAGCTGCTGGCGATGCAGATTCGGTAGCCGAATTCATCGCCTCGGAGAATGTGCAGCCAAGTACGTCTACAGCGTCCGTGTCCGTGGTGTCCGCAAGTTCACTAGTTGTCCCGTCTATCCCGATCCCACCAGTAAATAGACGTTCCGGACCTCCGGATATTGCCACCACAGGTACTAGACCTGTGGTGACTAATCCACTGGTGGGAGTCCCACCAAAACGACAAGTTTTTGTTTCACGGCTGGCCCCTGACCTCACATCTAATGATGTAACTGCTTTCATTCAAAGCAAAATAAAAGCCGTGGGTTTAAAGGTGGAGAAATTTAACTTCTCTTATGCCAGGGAGATAGAGTCGTTTAAGATAAGCATCTCCCCAACTCAATTTGACACCATTTGCTCCACCAAATTTTGGCCGGAGCATTTGGTGGTGAAGGAGTTTAAGGCTAAGAAGAAGAATAGGCCTCCCATATCGCTTCCAAATCTTTCCAGCGTGCCACCCTCAACCTGAACTTCCTCTTCCTCAACTTCCCGTCTTGCTCCAACCTTTCCAAAAAACTAACTTCTCTTTTAGTAACCTATCAGAATGTAAGAGGCTTGCGTAGTAAGCTCAGCATTCTTTTCCGGGATAGTGTTGCATTTGCTTCCCACGTTATTGTGTTTACTGAAACCTGGTTAAAGCCGGACATTCTTAGTTCCGAGGTTTTGGCAGGTCGGTACACAACTTTTAGAAAGGACCGTTCGTCTCGACGTGCAGGAGGGGTTCTAATTGCAGTGGACTCTTACTTCACGTCAGAACACTTCACAGTCCAAGTTCAACAGGAACTGGAATTCCTGTGTGTAAAACTGATTCTTCCCGCTTTCGCTATATTCATTACTTGCTCGTATATCCCACCTTCTTCGGATATTTCAATTTATGAGCAGCACTTGTCCGCTTTAACCGCTGTTGCTTCCTCGCTATCTGATAAAGATCGTATGATAGTTCTTGGTGACTTCAACTTGCCAGGAACTGTTTGGTCTTCGGTAAACGAGTCTAGTATCCTAGTGCCCATGTCACGACATGACTTTGTTGACGGCTTGCTTGACCTGTCCCTGTCTCAAGTCAATCATGTGAAAAATTCCTTGGGTCCATTGCTTGATCTATGCTTTGTATCGGATCCGACCATAGTGTTGTTAACCCGAGCCCCTCCGCTCACTATACCTGAAGACACCTACCACCCTACTTTCGAGGTGTCGCTAGACATAGGACCAACTGTATTGGATCGGTCGAGTAGACTACCTGAACGTGTCCGCTGCTTTCGTAAAGCCGAGTTTGCGAAGCTTAATAACCTAATTAGGGATTTTGATTGGTCCGCTTTGTACTTGTGCACTGATGTCACAAAAGGCATAACCATTTTTTACAATGCTCTTGGCACATTTTTTTAATTCTTGTGTCCCGCTTTCTTGTCCGATTAGATCTGGAAAACCCCCTTGGTTTACCAAAGAGTTATCCAGTCTAAAAAACTTAAAATCAAGACTTTATAAAAAATGTCAAGAAGTGGGTTCTCCTACTTCTCACTCTCGTTATGTAATAGCTCGGTCAAACTTTTCAGTTCTTAATGCTCAATGCTATAAGAACTACCTATCTCGTTGCAGGATACGTTTTTCTCACGACCCTAAACAGTTTTACTGCTTCGTAAACAGTAAGCGTAGAACGTCCGCACACCCATCCTCGCTATCATTTTGTAATACGTCGGCAAATAATGATCAGGCAATTGCCGATCTTTTTGCCCAGTTTTTCCAAACCACCTATTCTGAGGAACGCTACTCTGGTCAACCGTTCCCATTCGGATTACCGAGGTCGAACGGCATTTTCAGTCCCTTGTTAAATGAATATTCCCTACTTCAAGATCTTCGACTAGTTAAGCCGGTGTTTTCACCGGGTCCAGACGGGGTTCCAGGTTGTGTACTCAGGTACTGCGCCGAGGCTCTGTGTGGACCATTGCTTAAACTATTCACCCTGTCCATTGATTCCTCTTGCTTCCCCCCAATCTGGAAGGAATCGTTTATAATTCCTCTCCATAAAAAAGGTAGCAAGTCTGATGCAAAAAATTATAGAGGTATAGCAAAGTTATCCGCTATTCCCAAATTGTTTGAGAAGGTTTTAACTCCGCACTTGCAACATCTCTGCAAGTCACTTATATCTCCAACTCAGCATGGATTTATAAGGCGGCGATCAACCACCACGAACTTGTTAGAGTTTACCTCTTTCATTATTAAAGGCTTTCAAGGTAACTTACAGACGGATGTTATTTACACCGACTTTAGTAAAGCATTCGACTCTGTAAACCATTCCCTTTTAGCACATAAACTTGACCTTTTAGGGTTTCCGCCCAACCTCCTGAGATGGATTTCTAGCTATCTTTGTTCTAGGTCTCAAAGAGTCCTCTTCAAAAACTCCCTCTCTTTACCAGTAAAGGTTTCTTCGGGAGTACCACAGGGCAGCCATCTAGGCCCCTTACTCTTCACACTCTTTATTAATGACTTGCCTTCAGTATTAACATACTCTCGAGTACTTATGTATGCGGATGATGTTAAACTCTGTGTCCAGTACAAGGACATTTCATTTCATTCTCGCTTGCAATCCGATCTCAATAGCTTTCAGTCATGGTGTTGTGCGAACTTGTTACACCTCAATGCCTCGAAATGCAAAGTTATGACATTTCATCGTTCTAGCCCTTTGTTGGCTCCCTACACCCTATTTGGGGGTTCTCTTGAGAGAATTACCCTGGTGGATGATCTGGGTGTTATGTTAGACCCCAAGTTAAAGTTTTCCGAACACATTTCTACCATGGTAAATAAGGCCATGGGCGTGCTTGGGTTTATAAAGAGGTGGTCAAAGGAATTTGACGACCCCTATATAACAAAGACTCTCTATACCTCGCTTGTTCGTCCGATCCTAGAATACGGCTCCTGTGTATGGTGCCCTCAGTACAAAGTACACCAGGACCGTATAGAATCAGTACAGAAAAACTTTTTACTCTTTGCTCTGCGGGGCCTTAACTGGGATGCGGGTGTAAGACTCCCATCTTACTCTAGTAGACTATTATTAGTAAACCTCCCATCCTTAGTTAACCGTAGAAAAATGCTTGGTGTGATATTTATGCACAACTTGATCAGAGCCGCATAAACTTCACGATTCCTATTAGACTGACTAGAAACTTTATACCGTTGTTCCTTCCACTTTGTAGATCGAATTATTCCTTGCATGAACCGTTTAGGGTCTTATGCTCGGATTATAATTCCCTCTACCATATTATATCCTCCACTAATTCTCTTCCTCTTATTAAATTACTAATCCTTACACACCTTTCTAGTAATTAGTAATTGTAGTGGTATTTGTATTTTGTATTTTATTGCATGCTTAATTTCTTAATAAGTTTAGTGCTAATTTTCCTCGAATGTCAGTCTAATATCTATCTTTCTTGCATGCTCGCGTTTGGTTCGGCTACGCACCGCGCGTCATGCGGCAGCGCCCCTCGGTCGGTTGGGCGGGAGGAGGGCTGCGTTTTGCCTGGGATCCGCGCGTAACAGCCTTCTGCTGGTGTCACACGGGCCACTTGACGGTGCAGTAATTGCATCGCCTCTTGATAGATGCAGTCATTGCATGTCAACGTCCATAAAAAAAAAAAAAAAAAAAACCGTCGGCGGCTTTGGATAGGTGATGCTGCCGAAGGAGGACTAGGGTTCCTAGTTCGGGTCGCCACTCGCGCCGTCGGAGGTCGTATGTTCTCTTCTGCTCTTGGGATGCCCGTTGGGTGTTCTCCTGTACGACCTTGAATACTTCCTGCAGTCGTGTCGCCTTCCCGTGGGCAGGCTCTGGTTCATTTCCTAATCCTGGGGTCACTTCGTCGTACAAGGCTCCTGGTAGCCTTGGTTCTCGTCCGAGCACCAAAAAGGCCGGGCTGAAGCCCGTGGTGTCCGACGTGCTGCTGTTTATGGCCAAGCTTAACTCGGGGAGGAGATCGTCCCAGGTCCGTTGGTCCCCGTCGGCGTATTGTGCAATCATTGTCTTGATGGTCCGGTTTGCCCTCTCCGTCGGGTTTTGCTGAGGGATATACGGCGCGGTGTGCTCGAGTTCCATTCCCGCCGCCTCGCAGAATTTCCACAAACTTCCACGGGACCCCGAATCGGCAGAGTATCCTCTCTCGGAACGCCTTCTCCAAGTGGGCGGTTGTGGCTTTCCGGAGTGGCACAAGTTCCACCCATTTGCAGAATGAGTCGAAGAACACGAGGAGCATCGTGTTGCCGTGCGTTGAGCGGGGTAGTGGGCCTACGAAGTCCGCGCAAAGGATGTCGAACGGGCCCTTAGCCTGGCGCGTATACATGTGACCTGCGGGTTTGTTCTGGCTCACCTTAAATTTTTGGCAGCTTTCGCAATGTTTCACGTATCGGGCCACGTCCCTGTAGAGTCCTGGCCAATAATATCGTTGGGTTACCCGAGTGGCGGTCTTCCGTATTCCTAAGTGTCCGGCGGTCGGGTGATCGTGGCATTCTTCTAACACTCGTCTACGATGGCCACTGGCGACGCATAATTTCCACTGGTGAGATTCTTCTTCGATTGGTCGGTGTCCAGGCTGCCGGTAGATCTGTCCGTTCTCGATTATAAATTCTCTGCATTCCTCGGGTCGTGCCTGGATACGTTGGAGCAACCTTTGTATCCAGGGGCAGGTGGGCAGGTCTTCTAGGGTTCGCTGTATGGTGTCGATAGGTTGCCGGGAAAGAGCGTCTGCTACGATGTTTTGGCTTCCGCGTCGGTAAAGCACGTCAAAGCGATACTGTTGGAGTTCCAGAGCCCAACGAGCGATGTGACCGGTCGGGTTATTGATCGAGTTTAACCACTTCAAAGCGAGATGGTCGGTGATGACGTCGAAGTGGTAACCCTCCAGGTAGCATCGTAATTTCCTGATGGCCCAGACGATGGCTAAGCATTCCTTTTCCGTGGCCGAGTAGTTTTCTTCTGCTTTCAAGAGCCTTCGACTAGCGTAGGCTATGACCCTCTCCTCTCCGCGGATCTGTTGCGTCAGGACTGCCCCTAGACCGTAGGCGCTTGCGTCAGTTTGTAGAGCGAACCTCTCCGTGAAATCCGGGCAGGCTAAGACGGGTGCTTGGGTTAACTTCTCCTTCAACTCCTCGAAAGCGGCCTGCTGTTCGTCACTCCAGATCCACCTTTTCTCCTTCTTCAAGAGGCTAGTCATGGGTTCTACAATCGCCGCGAAGTTTGGGACAAACCTCCGGTACCACGATGCCATTCCTAGGCAGCGTCGAAGCTCCTTTATTGAACTTGGTGGGGCCAACTTCCGGACGGCGACGATCTTATCTGGGTCGGTGTGTATACCCCGCTCACTAATGACATGTCCCAGATATACGATGCTTTTCTGGAAAAAGCTGCATTTCTTTTGGTTTAATCTTAGATTGGCTTCCCGCAGTCTTCGGAAAACCTCTCGCAGATGGTCGACGTGTTCTTCCAGTGCCGCTCCGATGACAATGATGTCGTCGAGATAAGCAAAGGCGTTGGGTTCCATCTGTGGTCCGATGACGCTGTCCAAGGCTCGCTGGAACGTAGCCGATGCTGAGTGTAGTCCGAACGGCATCACCTTCCAATGGAAGAGTCCTCGGCCCGGAACGGTGAAGGCGGTGCATTCTCGGCTCCCCTCGGCCATAGGGATCTGCCAATACCCGTTCTTGAGGTCCAACGTCGAGATGTAACGCGCGTTACGGAGCTTCTCGATGAAGGCGTCGGGTATCGATTGCGCGTTGAGCTGTCGGTAGTCTACGCACATCCGCATCTCGCCTGTCTTCTTTCCCACCAGTACGATGGGTGCGCTGTGTGGGCTTTTTGAGGCTTCTATCCGCCCGTCTTGCAGCAACTCGTCGACCTGAGCATTGATGATTTTCTGCATGGCCGGATTCTTGGGGAAGTACCTCTGCTTTATCGGCTTGTCGTCCTTCAGGGTGATGGTATGCTCGGCTATGTGAGACACGCCCTTCAATCCCTCGAACTTGGCCAATTCTTGCTGCAAGAACTCGGCTACCCACGGCGGGAGGGGTGGTGCGATGATGGGGGCTGTCGGTGGCGAGATTTCTTCGAGCGGGGCACATGTTATGACGGCGAGGTTCACGGTGATAGGGTTAGACGAGTCTGACCTTCGAAAAGGGTTGCGTTGTCGACCGGCCGCGGCATGGGCTAAAGGGGCGAGTGGATAATCCGTTGGGGGGTTAGACGCGAGGTGGTCTACCTCGACTCGTCCATGTCCTTCACGGCCGTCGTCTTCCAGGCGTAACGGGTCGTGTTGTGGAGCGAGGCTGGTTTCCTGCAGGGTCGTTTGCACTGGCTGCGCCGCACGGCTGGGCATGTCTGATTTGGCTCGCGTCGATCGGGTTATATTTTTAGCGCCGCCGGGTCCGTCTCGGTCGGGGCTTTGATGCGTTGTCCTTGTATCGTTGCTGGGTCTGGCGTGGTCGAAGCTTAGAAGCGTTGTCCTTGTATTGCGGCTGGGTCTGGCGTGGTCGAAACTTGGAAGCGTTGTCCTGATGTCACTTCTGGTTCTGGCGTGGTCGAGGCTTAGAAGCGTTGTCCTGTTAGGGATACTCTGGGTGGTTTTCGAGGCAGACGGACTGGCCCTGGGTGCGTCCAGCGGTGTCGCAGTCGTCTCCGGCGTGCTTTCGTTACTCTGGGTGTTCTTCGGGGCGGACGGACTGGCCCTGGGTGTGTCCAACGGTGTCGCAGTCGTCTCTGTCGTAGCTTCGTTGATGATTCTGGCGTGGTCGTATCGAATCGTGGGTTGGGTTCGGGTGGCGTTGCTGGGTCTGGCGTGTTCGCGATCCTGGTGCGTGGTCATGGTTACGTTGCTGGGTCTGGCGGGTTCGAGATTCTGGTGCGTTGTCACTGGTACATTGCTGGGTCTGGCGGGTTCGAGATTCTGGTGCGTTGTCACTGCTACGTTGCTGGGTCTGGCGTGGTTGGGATTCCGGTGCGTTGTCACTGGTACATGGCTGGGACTGGCGGGTTCGAGATTCTGGTGTGTTGTCACGGTTACGTTGCTGGGTCTGGCGTGGTTGGGATTCCGGTGCGTTGTCACGGTTACGTTGCTGGGTCTGGCGTGGTTGGTATTCCGGTGCGTTGTCACGGTTACGTTGCTGGGTCTGGCGTGGTTGGGATTCAGGTGCGTTGTCACTGGTACATTGCTGGGTCTGGCGGGTTCGAGATTCTGGTGCGTTGGTTTCGTCCGGTGGGTCGCTGTTGGATTGGTCGAGGGGGTAGGAGCAGCGGATGCCGTCGCTGGACGTTCGTCACTAAAAGTAACCATGCGGGGCCGAGTCGAGGATGATGTGGGGATCGGGTTGGTTTCCCGGATCGCCCGAAACTGCTTGCGTCACCTCCTTTGCTGTACCGTCCGCCAGGCGGACGGTAGTCCTTATATTCCGTGCGTTCCCTCCGGTACTTACTTCATGAGCGATGCGTTGACTGACGAACGACCGCGTCGCTCCTGTGTCGAGGGTAGCTGTGAGCGGTACTCCTTCGATGGTTACTAGCGCGGCGATCCTGCCTCCTTCCAAACTTAAGGGATGAGTTACTCCAGGGCGCCCTGGAGGTATGTCTCCGATCGGTTCCCTGACGAGCGGAGACCCGGTCCGTTTCCCGACTCGGACAGCCTACAGCAGTCGATCGTCCGGATGCCGCGGCGACCACACTCCCAACAGAATAACACTCGCCGATTCCTGCATGAACTGCTGAAATGACCTTCCTCTCCGCAATTCCGACAGGCCCGGCGTGGGTTCACCGGCTGATCTCCATCCTGGGTCACTACGCGGCTTGCCGTCTCGGCGCTCCGGGAGGGCCCGGTGTCGTCTGGAGGAGCATGCTGCGGGGTGGATAATCCGGGTCCTTGGTATGATGTCGTTCTGGTTTTCGTATCTGGTCGGGTCAGTTCTCGCAACGTCTCGAACTCATGCCTACGGGTGAACAGTTGGTATTCCGGCCGAAGGTTCTCGTAGATCCTGTCCAGCTCCCTGTGTGGAGTATACTGAGCTCGTTGCATCATGAGTCGGAGGTCGATCAAGTAGTCCTGAAAGGCTTCTCGGGGTCGTTGGTGACGGGAGCGGATCGTATCTTCCAAGCGCTGAAAGTATCGCGGGGGTAGGAAGAACTCCAAGAACTCTTTCCGGAACTCGATCCATGGCTTGCCTTGCATCTGGAACGTCCTAAACCATCCTTCTGCCTTGCCAGTTAGTAGCCCGGAGATGGCTCGCGGCAGTTGTGCTGGACTCCCGCCATATGAGTCGACCCTTTCTTCCAACCGTTCGATGAAAGCCAGCGCATCCGAGTGTCCGTCGAACTTCAGGCCCCAATTGCGCAGCTCATCGGCGAGGGCGGCGAAGGAGATTTCTTCCCTTCCGGGTCGCGAAGTTCCGGCTTCCTCGGGGAAGCGGTGCTGGTAGTGATTATCACCATGTCGTCGGTCGGTCGTGGCTTCAAGCCGGCTAGAGTCACTGTACCCAGGACCTTGAGCTGCGCGCGGGAACTCGGGAATTACGATGGATAGGGGCTGTTCCGCACAGATCCCTTCCTTCTGTTCACGTTGACTCGGTCCCGGCGACGTGGACGTGTTCCTCGGGTTCCTCGGGCTGGGCGCGCTGTCGAAGACCGTTCCGAGCTCTTCGATCCGCTTTTCGATCGCCGTCGGATGCTCGCCGCGCGAGATGAAGGCCGAGATCCGGCTGCGCAGTTCGTCCACTGTCCCGGTTTCACCGAGGCCGAATTCGACGGCGATGGCCTGCAATTCGTCCTTGCGCCGATACGAAATCCACTGTACCCCCATGTCGAAGCACGGTGGTCGAACTGGCACTTCGAAGTCTTTCGCGTTTCCGACGGTAGTATCACGTATTGACCCTCCGGTAGAATCTTTTTCTTAGGTAACGCGCTGAATACCGGAGTCCTTGGGGTTAGTCACGGAAGCACGGCGTATGCACGGTTAACACGGTTGTCCAGTGGGGCGTCCTTGGAGTCCTTGCTGTTTGGGGTCCTGGTCGATGGTCGTGGTTGTCGTCGGTCTTTATAGTAGCCTGGGGATCGACCCTTGCTAGGCCGGTCGATGGTCCTTGCTATCGTTGTCCTTGGAATTGTCCTTGTCGTCCTGGTCGTGCTGGGTTCGTTGATTTAAGCGCTGGATCTCGTCTCGTGTTGATGGCTGAACGCTGGATACTGACTGCTTTTCGCTGACACCGGGCACTGACTGTCATTCTCTGGCTCTGGGTCCGACATATATAGCCGGGACGGTCGGTCTACGGGAGGGTTCCGATGCTCGTTCGGCGTCTACAGCTCACGACTCGCTGCTCGCCGCGTGCGTGTCGCTCTCTTTCTTGCGATCTCTGCCCAGCTTCGGCTCGGTTCTCTTTCTCTGCCGTCTCGCAACGGCGTTCTCCTCCTCGTGTGGGCGCGGCGGCTACGTGCTGACGCTATTGCTAGGGAGGTTAGGGAAGCCAGTCTCGGCTGTACGTGAATAATGGGCGACCTCACGTGCGGTTTTCCAGAGATATACAGCTATTCTTGGCCTAATGATTCCGACTGGCCATGCTTGCGCGTGGTACAGTCCCGATTCCTTCTGCTACTCGTTTTCTGATCAACTGTTCTACTTAGCGCCCCAAAACATAACGGAATCCCGGAGTCCCTGCTCGGGCGCCATCTGTAAGGAAGCAATCCTGGGCTGGGGTACATATCTCAGTCTACTCCAGGGTCGAAATTACAGCAATATTTATAATTTGCCGGGACTCCGAGTTCTGGGCCGTCTGGGCAATCCCCAGACGGGAGCGACCGAGATGAAAGGGAACAGTACGGGGCGTAGCAGTGGCAATCGCCGGACAGCACTTACGTGGCCCTGTCGGACTAAGAATTACTACGAGGGTCGGAGATATCGACAGGCACCGCCGAGAGGGCTTAGGCAATCGCCGGATAGCGCTCTCGGGATCCCGTCGAACTAAGAACTACTACGGAGGTCTGTGCTATGCGGGGAAACCAACAAGTATCACCGAGAGTGTCTAGGCTATCGCCGGATAACACTCACGGGACCCTGTCGGACTAAAAATTACTACGAAGGTCTTTGCTATGCGGGGATACCGACAAATACCACCGCGAGTACCTAGGCTATCGCCGGACAGCACTCACGGGGGCCCCGTCGGACTAAGAATTACTACGAGGGTCGGAGATATCGGCAAGCATCGCCGGGAGGGCTTAGGCAATCGCCGGATAGCGCTTCCGGGATCCTGTCGAACTAAGAACTACTACGAAGGTCTTTGCTATGCGGGGATACCGACAAGTACCACCGTGAGCACCTAGGCTATCGCCGGACAGCACTTACGGGGCCCGGTCGGACTAAGGATTACAACGAGGGTCGGGGGTATCGGCAGGCATCGCCGGGAGGGCTTAGGCAATCGCCGGATAGCGCTCTCGGGATCCTGTCGAACTAAGAACTACTACGGGGCCGGAGATATCGACGAGCGTCGCCGAGGGTGCCTAGGCAATCACCGGATAGCACTCACGGGACACTGTCGAACTAAGAATTGCTACGGGGGTCGAAGACATCGACAAGCCTTGCCGAGGGTGCCTAGGCAATCGCCGGATAGCACTTACGGGATGCTGTCGAACTAAGAATTACTACGAATACGGGAATACCGACGCATATCGCCGAGAGTACCTAGGCAATCGCCGGATAGCACTCACGGGACACTATCAGGCTAAACATTACTGCGAAAGTCTTTATCATACAGGGCAGGCATCGCCGAGAGGGCTTAGGCAATCGCCGGACAGCGCCTTCGGGACCCTGGGAACTACTGGGGTACTGCGGGGTCACAAACTACTGGAGGGACTCATGGGGGGGGAACGCCAACAGTTGTCACAGAGAACGCCTAAGCAATCGCCGGACAGCGGCCTCAGGATCCTGTTGGGCTACGAACTACTGAAGGAATCACGCGGGGGCCCCGACGGGCATCCGGAGCGAATACGGATCACCACGTGGGTGTAGCCAAAGAGGGAGACTCGGGCAAGAGGCGTGGGGAAGGGCGGAGAAGATGAGGCCCCGGGCATTCAGGTTCCCTAGCGTATAGATTGTTGGTGACCAGGCTATGTTTTCGTTATATTCGTTACATTTCACTTTATTCTTCTTTGGTTCCCTACCTATCGCACCGCTCAGCACGTCTTGAGACTCGCTTACCCCTGAACTCCCACGCTTGTGCTTGTCGAAAGCCTCCTCTTTCCCGGGATTGCAGCGCCGGTGCAGGATCCCCTCTCCGTAAGCGTAGTATCGATGCCGGATCCTTCGCGCACTGCTGATCGCGTTAATCTCCAAGTAGTCCGCCACGTGTGTTCATTTTCTTTTCGCGAGCCACTCGGATTTTTACCCGTCAACGCGTCCGATTCCTACGACTGCCTCTCATCTAACTGACTTCCTTTCCACGTTTTCCCAGCTTCAGAGCCGGCGTTCTGCTGGCTCTGCCGATCCAGCGTCGGCGTGGGCGGCTAGCGTCGTTATTTCCCCTCTCTTTTGGCGTCTGTAGCTGCGCCGGTGACTTTCGCCTCTCTTTTCCACTGCTGGGGCGTCGTTGCTGGATTTGATTGCTGTTCTCAGCGGTCCTCTTCTGCCGCTGCTGCGTTGATGCTGTCGGCTTATCTTGTCAGCGCTTCTCCTCGGCCGCTGCTGCGTCGATGCTGTTGGCTTATCTTGTCAGCGCTTTCCTCTCTGCCGTGGCTGCGTCGATGCCGGCGGCTCGCTGGATCCCGTTGTTTTCCTCGTCTCTCTTTGGCCGCTGCTGCGTCGTTGTTGTTGGGTTATCTTGTCAGTGCTTCCCTCTCTGCCTGTTGCTGCGTCGATGCCGACGGCTCGCTGGATCCCGTTGTTTTCCTCGTCTCTCTTTGGCCGCTGCTGCGTCGTTGTTGTTGGGTTATCTTGTCAGTGCTTCCCTCTCTGCCTGTTGCTGCGTCGATGCCGGCGGCTCGCTGGATCCCGTTGTTTTCCTCGTCTCTCTTTGGCCGCTGCTGCGTCGTTGTTGTTGGGTCTTGGTTCTGGAAAGCCAGTGGCGTCCGCCGTGATCGCGACTCGCCCCCCTTTTTAAGAAAATAGTAAGCTACGTGGGGCTTAGAGACCCCTCGGGCCGTATAATATAAAATTAATAACAAGTGGCCTTCGTGGCTTTCCCCCCTCCCCCTTAACATAAAAATGAACAGTCAATGCTTAAACCTAGAAAATAAAAAGTCAAAAATCTTAATTCAAATGAAATAAGTTCGGGTCCCTCCAATGGGAAAATGCCGGCAAGATGATGGGTGGAAAAAATGTGGGTGGAGCGTACGCTCCCTCACAAGCTAGAGCAACGATGTTTTGGATCCAGACTTCTGTGATATGTCACTGCTCCAAAAATATTTCAAAACTTTGCCCCGCCCACTTCCGCCCCCACAAAGGGCGAAAATCTGTGGCATCCACAAATCTCAGAGACTATTAAGGCTAGAGTAACCAAATTTGGTACACACACTCCTTTAATGTGTGTGTCACTATAAAACGTATATCTCAGAATTTCGCCCCACCCCCATCCGCCCCCACAAAGGACGAAAATCTGTTGCATCCACAATATTGCAGATTCGAGAAAACTTAAAACGCAGAATCATAGAGAATTACCATATCTATCCGGTTGCTGAATCTGGATCACATCAGATACTTTTTATAGCCAAAAGGAACAAATCAATTTGCAGTGGCTTTGCAGCGCCCGACGTCACGCTCAGACTGATTTTCTGTCTCTCTCGCACGCACTCTTTGTAGTGTCGTTTAATATTAGCGGCGTCTGCCGGAGGAGAGCCATACTGACTTAGTATCGGGTATAATTGTAGAGTTGCGGTGTCCGCAGCAACTCACAACGCTCCCCCTCGTTTTCTTTTTCCCTTTGGGGTTTTTGTTTCCCGTTTTATAATTTTTTGTATCGCGCGGAAAATTTATTATACCCGATACTCAAAATGTGTATTGGGGTATATTAGATTTGTGGTAAAAGTGGATGTGTGTAACGTCCAGAAGGAATCGTTTCCGACCCCATAAAGTATATATATTCTTGATCAGCATCAATAGCCGCGTCCGTTGAGCCCTGTCTGTCTGTCCGTCTGTCCGTCCGTCCGTCTGTCCGTCCTTCCGTCAGTCCCCTTCAGCGCCTAGTGTTCAAAGACTATAAGAGCTAGAGCAACGATGTTTTGGATCCAGAATTCTGTGATATGTCACTGCTACAAGAATATTTCAAAACTTTGCCCCGCCTACTTCCGCCCCCACAAAGGGCGAAAATCTGTGGCATCCACATTTTTAAAGATAGGATAAAACGAAAAACGCAGAATCGTAGAGAATGACCATATCTTTTAGACTGCAGAATCTGAATTGGATCGTATTATTATTATAGCCAGCATCAAGAAAACAATTTCATTTTTTCTCGCCCTGTCTCTCTCTAGCACACACGTAGCATAGGCGGCTTTGCTTAGAGTAAAACATTAGCGCCTAGATCTCAGAGACTATAAAAGCTAGAGCACTCTTTGTCGTTTCGTTTAATATTAGCAGCGTCTGCCGGAGGAGAGCCATACTGACTTAGTATCGGGTATAACCGTAGAGTTGCGGTGTCCGCAGCAACTCACAACGTTCCCCCTCGTTTATTCTAAAAAATGTAAGTCACTTACATAGTTGTTCGAGATTCGAGTCGTTATTGTCTGTATCTGGTTCTTGAGCATACTCCTCAAGGGTTTGTTCAAAGTCATTTTCGTTTTCATACTCATTTTTCAGTTGTTCGTATTCAGCCAAAGTTGCGTAGTTCGCAAGTTGAGTTTCGTCGGTTTCGCCAGTTTGGATATTGAATTGTCTTTGTCTTTTTTCCATTACATTTTGAGTTGTTGGGGGTCGTTTTCCTGCTTGAAAATGCGGACGATTCATATAGTTGACATTTCTAGTATGGAGACTTGGATCTATCTCCATTGGTTCTGGTTTTGCCATTGGCTTTGGTGCGATCGGACGATTCGGAATGTTATTCTGAGGGAATTGTTGACGGGGATAACTCTGTGTAACTTGAGGTGTTTGGTAATTATAGTTTTGTCTGGGAGGAATTGAAGGTTTATATTGATTATACTGGTGGTACTGAAGAGGTTGCCTAAAGTTATTATAGTTGATATTTGATCGGGGTGCTGGAATTGGTTTTTGGTTTGATCCCCTAAATCCAATAGTGGCTGCTTTGTCGTTAGCATAATTGGAACGATAGTTCTGGTTTTCTTATTTTAAACAAAGGTGCAGAGCTGATGGGAGGTCTGCTGGTTCTTTCATACCCAGGAGTCGAGGAAGATCTCCCTTGTAGTCCTCTGACAAAAGTATCTAATGCTTTATCGCGGTATAGTTTGGTCATTAATTGTTCTGCTTCCCTTCCTAATTCCTGCAACCTATTTTATTTAGAATCAGTGACATTTGGTGATAAACGACTTGATGATAATCTTCCACTGACTGTTGATTTCCCTGCACTAGCATGGTCATCTGGTACTCTAATGTACTCAGGTCTCTCTTGTCACCATAGTGTAGGGTTAAACATTTGGAAATAGGATTCCAATTAAGAGGAATGTTGTATGATTCTAATGCCGTATCGGCATTTCCGACAATCTTGTATCGAATGACTTGGAGGATCGCGACGTACTTTCGGGTTCCTACTATGTCTGCAAAGTCCCCTAGAATCCTATCTACTCCCTTCTTCCAGGAACTAAATTCGTTTAAGCTTCCCGAAAATTCCCGAATACTTTTCACTAAGTCTGGGATTTTGTCGTAGTCACACGCATTGTGAGGAAGTGCAGGGTTTACTTCTTGATCAACTGCGTTGAGGAAGTCTGTGTTAGGGTTAGGTGAGGCTCGTTCGAATAAAGTGTTCACTAAATTGGTTACCAAGGATGTAATTTCTTGCCTACTCACTCGTATTTGTACCAGCATTGGGGTCTTGAACCAGAACGGCAGGTCTGATTAGGTTATTAGGATTTCCCATTATGTGCAAGTATTAAGTATTTGTAAGATATGAATATGGTTTTTGAAATATGTGCATAGGTATTTTGTTTGTTTTAGCTTTCGTAGGTTTGGGTTTTTATACCCGATACTCAAAATGAGTATTGGGGTATATTAGATTTGTGGTAAATGTGTATGTGTGTAACGTCCAGAAGGAATCGTTTCCGACCCCATAAAGTATATATATTCTTGATCAGCATCAATAGCCGAGTCCATTGAGCCCTGTCTGTCTGTCCGTCTGTCCGTTCGTCCGTCCTTTGGTCTGTCCGTCCCCTTCAGCGCCTAGTGCTCAAAGACTATAAGAGCTAGAGCAACGATGTTTTGGATCCAGACTTTTGTGATATGTCACTGCTACAGGAATATTTCAAAACTTTGCCCCGCCCACTTCCGCCTCCACAAAGGGCGACAATCTTTGACATCCACAATTTTAGAGATACGAGAAAACCAAAAACGCAGAATCGTAGAGAATGACCATATCTTTTAGACTGCAGAATCTGAATTGGATCGTATTATTATTATAGCCAGCATCAAGAAAACAATTTCATTTTTCCTCGCCCTGTCTCTTTCTAACACATACGTAGCATAGGCGGCTTTGCTTAGAGTAAAACATTAGCGCCTAGATCTCAGAGACTATAAAAGCTAGAGCAACCAAATTTGGTATCCACACTCCTAATATATCGGACCGAGACGAGTTTGTTTCAAAATTTCCCCACACTCCTTTCCGCCCCCGCAAAGGATGCAAATCTGGGGATATTCACAAATCTCAGAGACTATTTAGGCTAGAGTAACCAAATTTGGTATTCGCACTCCTGTTAGATCTCACTATAAAACGTATATCTCAGAATTTCGCCCCACCCCCATCCGCCCCCACAAAGGACGAAAATCTGTTGCATCCACAATATTGCAGATTCGAGAAAACTAAAAACGCAGAATCATAGAGAATGACCATATCTATCCGGTTGCTGAATCTGGATCAGATCAGATACTTTTTATAGCCAAAAGGAACAAATCAATTTTCAGTGGCTTCGCAGCGCCCGACGTCACGCTCAGACTGATTTTCTGTCCCTCTCGCACGCACTCTTTGTCGTGCCGTTTAATATTAGCGCCGTCTGCCGGATGAGAGCCATACTGACTAAGTATCGGGTATAACTGTAGAGTTGCGTTCCCCCTCGTTTTTTTAATTGTTTCACTTTTGTGATATTTTTTCTTCACTTTATTTTATTTTCACTTGAAAAAAATGTTTTTTGGTTTTCGTCATTTTGTTTTTGTTTTACTTACCTTAACATGTTGGATGTGGCTCCTCCAACGGGCGATCCGGAATTGGTCCCTTTTATGATGTTCCTTACTGAGGTTCCTGGACTTCGCTCCTTTTTGGTTGGTTTTCCTGAGTACGGAACATTCAGGAATTGGAGTCACCGATGGGTTATACCGGACAATATTACGAAATATTGTGAGTCATACCGGTAATTATTATTGAGACCGACGGCTGCAAGTTTTTGCAGTTTTCGCGAACGTACTAAACTTTTTGCTGTGTTGTTCACTAGTCAGGTCCCTGCTCGGGCGCCAGTAAATTTAATAAAATAAAAGTTTTTTTTGATTCTGTTCACTTTAGCGAAGTGCTTTTATTGAATATCAGAATGTGACTGCTTAAATCTAGAATTATAATTCTTAAAGAAACCTATCGATGAACGCGGCAGAGGAACTTCGGCAGAGGCCGAATTGTTGGGGTCTTCAGAATTATTGTAGGCGGCGGCGTCAGTGGCGACAGCGGAGTTGCAGTTATTGACCGGCAATAGGAAGTCAATGTTGCTGGTCGATGTTGGGGGGAAGAACAGCGGAGTCATCAGAAATGCATTGTCGACATTATCTCAGTCGCGACGTCGAAGACGGGGTGGGGGCGATGGATTCTCGTGAAGTGCTGACTTGAAGTGGAGCGCATAAGCACTTCCAGAAATACAATGTTTCGGTTCTTGTTTTAGTCAGGAAATGGTTTTTACTTTTTGTGTAAATTGTGACAGAATACAATTGGGTAATAAACTATTGGGCAAGAATTTTTATACCTTTTTCTGTTTTAATTGGAAATAAGAGTATTGAACTCTTAATGTGTTAACTTGCACATGTTGAAAGTGTTGAACTATGGAGTTACATGCCGGAACATTTTTTAGTTCAGGGCACATGTATCGTAACTCTGAAATTCCGGCAGACATTAGTTGCATATCCTTCCAATATGGGTCCAAGTCATAGTATACGATCATGGTCCACTCAGACGTTGCTATTCTTGATGTTCCAAGTTTCTCGTAGAATATTCCAGGCTTGTTTGCGAATTGTGTCACAGTTATTGACTGTGACAATGCTAATGGAAGCATGAGCAACAGCACCACTAATGTTGATGTTAATGTAGGTGGTGCTCTACAATCTCATCAATCTCCGTGGTGTCACTGATCACGTTGTGGGAACGTTTGGTTGCCACATCTTCTGGAAAGAGCGGCGCTAGACGAGTTATCGGGCGCTTGTATACGCCAGATGGTGTCAACCACTCGTACGTGGTTGTCCTGTCCAGGATATGTCTTAATGATGCGACCCGTTGGCCACTTCATTACAGGAAGGTTGTCTTCCTTAACCAAAACTAATAATCTTTCAGGTACGTTTGGTGAAGCGGTCTTCCATTTATGCCGAGCTTGCAATTCTTGGAGGTATTCTGTAGACCATTGTTTCCAGAATGAATGCTTTAGGCGCGATACCAATTCCCAGCGCTTGACCAATGTTCTTCCTTGATGATCAGTATTGACGTCAGGAGGCGTTGTCAATGGTTCACCAATCAAGAAGTGTCCTGGGGTGAGCGCTGTTGTATCAGTGGGATCATTTGACATTGGAGTGATGGGTCGAGATTTGAGAATTGCTTCAATTTCGATTATCACTGTGTTTAGTTCTTCAAATGTCAATGAGGCTGTGTTGGTGGTTGTTATCAACAGCTTTTTTACTGATTTTACCGCCGCTTCCCAGAGGCCGCCAAACGATGGTGCCCTGGGAGGAATGAATTTAAAATCCACTTGCTTTTTGTTGCAATGATTCGTGATCAGAGCACTTGCCTTTGAGCTGAATATAGAGTCTTCTAATTTTTTAAGCTGGTTGTTTGCACCCACAAAGTTCGTTGCATTGTCGGCGATGTACGCCTTATCGGGTCTTTTGCCTCGGATCTTATGGTGGATCGAGATTGGTCCACAGTAGTCGACGCCTACATTAAGAAACGGGCGTGCTTGTGTGACTCGTTGTGCTGGGAGATTGCCCATGATCTGGTGTATCAGCTTTGGTCTAGCCTTGGTGCATCTAACACAGCTGTGGATGATGCTTCTAGCCATTGTCTTGTCATTGATAATCCAATATTGTTGTCTTGCGATTGCCCTTAATGCTTGAGCATCACAATGCATGTTCTCCTCATGTAGCTCCCGCAAGATCATTTTGACGATTGGGTCATTGTAAGGCAGCAAAACTGGGTGTTTTGCGTTCTATGGAAGTAGAGCTTCTTCAAGTCTACCACCAACTCGGATGAGCTCATCGTCTCCTAGGAAGGGAGATAACGATATGATCGAGCTCGTTCTATCCACAGTCGTATAGCGTTGGAACTGTTTTAACTCTGCTGTAAACTCGACTTGTTGTATGGTTCGCAGGATTATAGTGCGGGCCTGAGTCAGTGCTTCTGCGCAGAGCGTCGTGGTGTTCGCTCTGTTGGTTTTGTAGCAGAAGCGTAACATATATGCCACAATGCGTTGCAGTTTGTGAAACGGGTTGCTATGTCTGCAAGTGTATAATTCATCCCCAACTGCGCTAGGTGTCATTGAAGAACCATTGCTGGGTTCTATGTTGGGTGCCTTCGTCCAGTTGTCTCGAGATCCGTGCAGGAATAATGGTCCATATAACCACAGATTGTGATCTGCCAGTCTGCTTGCTGCGATTCCTCTCGACAGGACATCGGCTGCGTTGTTGGCCGATGACACGTGACGCCATTGTGACTGGTTTGTTAATGCCTGGATTTTGGCTATTCGATTTGCCACAAAGGTATGGTATGTTGATGACGATGCGTTTATCCAGGATAACATACCGGTGCACATGTCCATGTGCAGATCCTGTCGGACTCGGTTTGTGAGCTCGGCCCCGAGGACTGCAGCACAAAGTTCTAACCGTGGCAGCGATTGTTTGGCTGTCGGCGCCACACGTGATTTCGAACAGAGCAGTCTTATTGACACTTGGTTGTTTTTGTATGTAGATTCAAAGTCAAAGATTTGGGCCAGTTCGGAACATACCACCCGTTTGGTGATGCGTGTAGCCTGGCTTTTCTGTGTTCGTCCACACAATGTATCCTTCTTCGGCATCCAGATGAGACCCAGAGTTTTCACGCTGTAGTGCTCTAGTGTCTCTCCTAATTTTACATCGGTTACAATATCCTCTTTGGGGATTCCTTGGAGAAGTTGCTCATTGTTGGAGCACCACTTGCGCAATTTGAATCCGGACGGTAGCAATATTTAGTTCTTGTCGAACATGAATTGCGTCTGGAATCGTGTTTGCTCCAGTTAGACAGTCGTCAACATAGAAATCGGTTTTGAATGTTGTTGATCCTACTGGTAGTCTGTCTTTGTATTGTATTGCCAAATGTTCCAGACATTTCGTTGCTAGGAACGGAGCAGCTGTTGTCCCATATGTTACTGTTTTCAGGCGATAGTACCTGATCTCTTCGGACGGATTGTTTATCCAGACTATCATCTGATGGAATTGATCCTCCGGATTCATCCACACTTGCCGGTACATCTTTTCTATGTCCGCTGTGAATACGTACTTATGAATTCGAAATCGTTGCAGAATGGACATAAGTTCGCTCTGAACGGTGGGTCCAGCCTGCAGAATGTCATTCAAAGATTTCCCGCTTGTTGATTTGCATGAGGCATCGAATACTACCCGAAGCTTTGTGGTGGTGCTCTCAGGTTTGAGTACACAATGATGTGGATGTAGTGCCTTTTGGGAACTTTTGATGCTGGCACAATCTTCATATGTCCTAGTCCTTCATACTCTTCCATGAAGTCCACATAACTCTTCCAAGTTTCTGTTGAGCTTCGCTGCTCCAACGCTAGGAATCTTTTTGTTGCGGTTTCCAACGACTCCCCCAAGGCTGAACGGTGTTCGGAAAATGACCGTCTGAAGCTGTCTGAAGATTTTCTATAAAATGAGCTTCACACCGTGCTTCCACCGGAGTGCGTGGTTTGTCTTCCGTCTCTAGATTGTCCAGAGTCCGGAATCTTTTCATTAGCTCGTTTACTCCCGTTGCACAAATGGGTGAGGAATTGTGGGCAGATTTGACTTTTCCTGCCACAATCCATCCCAGTTTCGTGTTTTGTAGCAACGGGCTTCCTGTCCTTAGCTGCTGTTGATCTGGTAGCAGCAGCGAGTAGTAATGCTCGGCTCCGATTAGCATGTCGATTTTGCCTGGCTTATGGAAATTTGGATCTGCCAGTGAGATCTTGCTTGGTACGTTAAAGCTATCTGAATCGAGTGCCTGAGCTGGTTGATCAGCTATTATTTGTGGTAATACGAAAGCTTCAATTCTTTGCGTAAAACCATTGTGAAGGGATTTCATGAGCACATTTACTCTTGCTCTGCTGGTCTTTGATTGACCTCCAATTCCTTCGATCCGTAATGTTGTGTCTTTTAGTTTGAGGGACAACATTGATGCCATTCGTTCAGAGATCAAGTTTATCTGTGATCCTGAATCTAGCAGTGCTCTGAAATTAGCAACCTGCCCGTTGTTGGCTTCTACTGCCACCTTTGCTGTGGCCAGAAGATTGTAACTATTGTTACTTGCTGCACCAACCGTCGGGCCTCTTGATTCTGTAGCTGCGCCTGATGCTGTTTCCAAATATAGCATCGTGTTGTGCTCCTTGTCACACTTGAAGCAGTTTCGACCAGGGCATGCGTTTGTTTTGTGATTTGTTCTAAACAATTAACGCACATTTTTTGTTTTTGTACCCAATTTAGTCGTTCTGATGGAGATTTGGAGCGAAATTCTTCGCATCCGTAAAGCCAACGGCTTGCTTTTGTGCTCGCGTTCTCCCTGTGTTTGCTGATGCACATGTCGCGCCTTTTGGCTCTCTCCTTGATGCTGGTGGCTTCTTACTGGTTCCTAGAACCCGAATTCTTTGCTCCAAGAACTGAAGCATCGTATCCAGCGCCTGAATGTTCTTTGAGCTTCCCAATGATTGCTCATACAAGGCCTTATTTGTTACATCCAGTTTGTTTCTGATAATGGCAATCAATATCGGATCCCATGTAGATATATTGCTGCCCAATCCCTTTAGTGATGCAAGGGATTCTATGGTTGTTATATACAACTCTTTTAATGACTTGGGATCATCATTAATTGTCTGGTGATTGAGGAAGCGGTTCAGTACCGTGTTTGAAACATCCCTGGGATTGTTGTATGCGTCAACTAGTATTTCCCAAGCGGCTTCATAATTTTCTTCCTTTAGATCGATATGTCGAATCCGTCTTTCTGCCTCGCCGGTGACGGTGGTTTTAAGATACCACATCTTTTTCACCGTAGGCATGTTGGTTTCATGCACCATGCATGAGAACAGATCGAAGAACTGGGTCCATTTTAATAGATCCCCATCAAACTTTGGGATGCTGATGCGTGGAAGATGCACGTTATCCGTGTTTGGTGTGGCTGATTTTGTCAATGCTCTTTTGACCTTACTTTCCAGTGTTAGGTAGGATTCCATGTCATATCCTCCTTCCACTGGGTCCTCGTATTCCTCATGAATTGTGAAGTGGACTTCCTGCGCTTGAGTCCATAGTGATTTTATCAAATCACTTGATGTGCGTCCTTCCGCCTCTGAAAGTTGTTTCAGATTGCGTTTAACGTACTCCACTATGGCCTTTTGTCGGCGACATAGTGAAAGAAGTTTGCTGTAATCCTTCGAGGACTGCTGGATCAGACCGCTTTCTTTGGGAGCTACCGGAGGATTCTCATGCCTTTCTTTAAAGACGATTTGACGTTCCCCACGAGCACTAGACGTCTGTGATAGCTTATCCATGCATTCGGTAAAGATCGCAATGTGTTGCTGGAATGTGGAATTTTAAGTATTCATCCGTTTTGTCTGTATCGCGAAGTTTGGAGTCGTTTTTGTTGAAGCGATTCCACGCATTTTCGAGTGCTGATATTTTCGCTTAAAAATAAGAGGCCTGTTCGGAGCAGAACCCAGCCGATTAGCTGCTTACCAAATAGCACCTAATTCTTGGCCCTCAGCCGCTTATTTTGTTTGTTACTTATGTCTATGTCACTCATTTGTTTGTTAAAGCTTTGCGCTTGCTTGCCCTGCTAAACGCTCTCTGCCAGCTCGCTCTTCGCTATCTCCGCTTTGCGTCTGCCTACCGACGTCGGCCGAGCGAAGCTGCGCTTAGCGATCGGAGCGGCAATGTAAAGAGCAGGCAAGCCACACTTGCAATTTGGATGTCACGCATTAAAGAGCATATCGCAATTTTATTTCTGCGCCGAGTTTTATTTAATTGAAATAATTAGTCGGCCGATTGGGGATAAAAACCATTATCTCCACATAAAATTTGGTGACCCCGACGTGATCTCTGAGTTGCAGTGTCAATTAATTATCATTCGCGATCGACATTCGTTAGCCTTAACAAATTTTCGGCGGTTAAGCACAATTCGGTGCTAAAACATACTTACATACACCTACATACACGCATTGCTGGCTATTAATTTCTCTGTCGCGACAATTCGGTCAGTGCAGTGCAGCGAACTCACTAATACACACAAGCGGAGTACAAAGCGGAATCGGACAGCTCGCACAGCCGCACTGCTAGAGGCATTAGCTGTAATCCCTTTGCTTTCGGTTCGCACGTTTATACGTATACAGGGTGTCTTTTTCGGTCGTGCTGAGTGACTCTTTTAAAACCTCAACATGGCAGCACCTGAGCCTACCAATGTCGCGAACGCAGCAATGCCGAGTGATGTTGATTTCTACAAGCACAAGGCCGAGTCCGTCGCGCGCCAACTAAAGGCCATGGATCGCTTTCTCACCAAGGAAGAGAAGAAGAAGAGATGAGGCAGAACTTCAAGCTCGCTTAGAGCAAATCGAGCGAATGAATGCCGATTTCGATGCCGCTCAAACGAGCCTTGAAAGGCTGGATTTCCTGCAGTTAGCCCATGATGCCCGGCTGGACTTTTCGAATGTTTATGTCAAGGTTAGGTCCAGGCTGTCGCGGGAGTTGATGGCTGCTCGCACGGTAAATGTTGCCAATTCAACAGCTCGGCATACTCTCGAGGGAAATTCGTCGTTGTTCGCCTATAATAGTATAGGCCGTTCTCGAATGCCCGAGTTGCAGCTTCCGCGATTCGGTGGGAACTACATGGATTGGCCAGAATTCCACTCGATGTTCTCGACAATGGTGAACAAAGACCATCGTATCCCAATCATCGAAAGATTCCAATATCTTCGTGGATGTCTAGATGGTGCTGCGCTGGATACGATTCCTTCCTTGGAACTTTCTGAGGAGAATTACGACAAGGCGTTGAATTTGCTAATGTTGCGATTCGATAATAAACTGTTGCATTTTCAGGCACACGTCAAGGCTATTTTCGGGCTGCAAGGGGTGGAGAAGGGCTCGGCTATCGGCTTGCGCGCGCTCAGCGATAAAATCAATTCGCACTTGCGTGCACTGCAGACCTTGGCGACCCCGCAGGAGATTTCCGATGGGTTGCTGATCTTCATCATAGGCACGAAATTGGACCACAAGACCAAGGAGAAATGGGAGGAGAGCTTGCCGACGTCAGGATTGCCCAGGTGGTCAAGCATGGCCTCATTCTTGGAAGCAAGATGTCGGATGCTGGAAAATTTGGGATCGGCTATGGTAACAATTCCTAGCCAGCAGGTGGGAGAAAGTAAACCTAGCACCCTAATCACCTCCATTAACGATCATACTAGCTCAACATGCAAGTATTGCAAATCTTCTCATCACTACATATCCCGATGCCAGGCATTTCTAGATCTTCCTGTCTTTTCTCGATACAAGGAGGTGAAGAAGCGCCATTTGTGTCTAAACTGCCTCAACAAAGGCCATTCATTGCAACGCTGCAAGTCAGGGGCATGTAGAAATTGCCAAGCCAAGCATCACACTCTGCTCCACATGCAGTCGGGCGCTGACGCTGAGTTGCCGTCGCCGAGCACGGAACCATCCCAGCGTAGCCGCCAGCTGCGCCCAAGCAAGCATCTTCAAGAGGGCCGTTGGAAAAATAGCGGTTCTGCCCCTTCAGGATGGATCTGTTGAAAGCCTTTGCCTTCCAACGGGGGGTGAATGTTCGGAGCAGAACCCAGCCGATTAGCTGCTTACCAAATAGCACCTAATTCTTGGCCCTCAGCCGCTTATTTTGTTTGTTACTTATGTCTATGTCACTCATTTGTTTGTTAAAGCTTTGCGCTTGCTTGCCCTGCTAAACGCTCTCTGCCAGCTCGCTCTTCGCTATCTCCGCGTTGCGTCTGCCTACCGACGTCGGCCGAGCGAAGCTGCGCTTAGCGATCGGAGCGGCAATGTAAAGAGCAGGCAAGCCACACTTGCAATTTGGATGTCACGCATTAAAGAGCATATCGGAATTTTATTTCTGCGCCGAGTTTTATTTAATTGAAATAATTAGTCGGCCGATTGGGGATAAAAACCATTATCTCCACAAGGCCGTTTGCTTTCGTTCTTGGGAATCTTTTTTAAAGTTCCGAATGCACCTCGATATTTCCTCACCAATCTCTTGCTGCACATCCATTGCCATTGTAGCGGCAGCTTCTGCCTCCATATGTGTATCCATTCTATCTGTTTGTACTTATTACTTTTGACCCGTTGGGAGTGTTTTATTTGCTTTGCAGCTGGATACGCTCCAAATCGCAACCGTTGTTGGTCAGAAAGGTAATAGTACAGGTGATGTGTTGGATGGAGGGATGTGTGCTGTTTCCTATTTATGGAACGCACGTAACAACAAAAATTGATTACCTTGGTGGTAATCGAATTCTATAGCTGTTTTTCTGTTGGCTGATAACCTGAATAAGTCAGATTTGCCAAAGTGATACTTATTGGTAGGAGATGCTACCGTAAGTGTATGGCCTGATGACAAATTTTTATTGAAGATTTCCTGTCGACTGCTTCAATCTGATGTCCAGATCGAATCCTTTCACTGTAGCTTGATAGACAGTTTGAAAGGATGACCTAGGTCGGGGTCACCAAATGTTAATGTGTGTGTGTGTAGGAAGCTGGGATGCATACGGTACATAAACCGTCTACAGTTTGGTCGTCGCAACTAGAACTTGAACCAGTTGGACTGCGGAGTGGGTATCTACGGTGCGCAAGGGAGGATCTGAAGACACAGCGACAGCCTCTGATGATTGCGATGGAAGATGAGTGACAGGCAGTTATGGTAGTGTTTCTGATACTGAGTTTTATTGAACAAATGCATCTCCTTATATAGCTATCAGTGGTACTCTTATTCTATGGGAAGGAACGCACAGGCTCCTTGTGAGTGTATTTTTAGATTGGGTAAACTTACTCTGTGCGGGGGTTAAATTTCAGTGCATTTACTTAGGTACTTGGCAGCAATAAAGTAGATAGTTTATTGCTTGATGCCTTTTGGTGGGTTCGAGATTACAAGTGCTATTGTCTATTCTTAGTTGCTAATGTATTTTTCGTGTCGTCATATTCATTCACATGAAGTGACATGGACAATTTTATTTATGAGTATTTGTGTATGAGATTGCACTGTATATTCGTAATATTCATTAAATACATGTCTGTGGCTGAACAGTCTTCTTGCACTTTGGCTTGTTGGATTTGAGGGATTTACGAGACTTGCGGAGTGGCTTTGAGTAGCTTTTCTTGGACCTCCTGCTTTTGCAGTTTTTGCCCGGATAGTCCATGGCTAGTAGCAACTCCGTATCGACTTCGATCAGTGCTAAGAGCGGTGACGAGCTGCGTGCCATGATCTGGAACGAGATGGAATTGTAGTCGGTGCTCGGTGATCAAAAATATATGCGTAGTCAACTCTCAAAGACTAACAGTGCCACGTCGTCAAAGCTACGATATAAGGATGTAAAAGAGAATGTGGCTATCTTTTCAGAGTTGAGTCAGCCCAGAGATGACACCCATCCTTCTGCAAACGTGTCCATGCTTCAGAATATGAAAACAGATGAGCTGCCAGAAATCGAGTGCAGTATGAGTATAGATGAGGTGTTGTGCTGGCTGTGGCATCCTGTTCAGTGCAGAGCAAGCTGCTGCTGTTGCATTGCTTAATGGGTCCTATGGAGCTTGCAGGTCGATAGTCAGGCTGTAGGGAGCAAAAGGAAACTGCTGCACTCATTAGTGGATTTAAATGCGCAAAGAACTCACTCCACGGTACTGAGCTCTGGGGCCTTGGGACATCGCAAGCCAACGCTGCGCTGCGACGTGTACCGCCCTCTGACCGTGGTATATGGATCCAAACCGGCGTTTTTGTTTCGGGCAAAAAACAATGTGAACAAATCAAATGAATCTGTTGATAAAAATTCACTTGATTCTGGTGATTGTCAATATGACAATAGTATGCTGAAAATGTAACTTTGTATGCTACTGGTTCATGTACCAGTAACAAATGGTCGCCGCAATCGGTACTTGAACAAATTGGGCTTCGGAGATGTGAATACGTACGAGTTTTCTTTCGTACTGATTTTATTTGGTAAAATGCGAGGATATTAGGTATGTTTAATTAGTTCTGAGTATAATATTGCTAGGGAAATGTGTTATATCTATTTAGGACTAAGCAATTACTACAAATCCACCAGTGGAATATTCCAAGGGTCAGATTTATGACGGTCACAATGTGTCTCATGCAGATGGTGTGAGATTTGACCACATGCTGGTCATCCAGAATTTGTTTAATGATAGTGTTGTAAATATCTTAACAGTGTATGTACACAAATGCATGCAGCTGTCCGTTGTATATTTATTTAGGTCAGTAGTGCATGTCACATATTGATATTTAGAGCATATTATCGTTTATTTATTTAGGTGGCTGGGAAATCTTAACCTTTTATGGCTTGCTATTTGTCTAGGTCTAATCATACGATTTTGTACTTCAATTGAAATCGTACATCCTCCCGACCGTTGAACATAGTATGCTCAACTATCATCAATATTGATTATGAATGGATGCCTTGGTGCGTTTTCTTCACTAGCTGATGAGCTACGTGTTTGTCTCTGCTGAGAAGGGGGTCATGTTGTGTACCACCTTTTAACCAGATGAATCATGATAAAGAGCAGTGCAATGTATATGGCAATATGATGATGATCAATGGTTTCAAGATTGTGGGGTAACTTGAAACTTTTATGTGGTAGCAGATTCGTTTCCATTTGATACAGATCCTTGTAGTTCAGCTTTTCATCGTTCCTTGAAACTTTATTTGTAGAATGTTCAGTTAATGTTTCGTTGAGGTCACTATCTCCGAAACGAGCGTATGATAACTGCAGAATAGTTTCCAATGCGCTCTGACTTGTGACAGTCATTAGCGAATTCCGAATGATGCATCCGGGTTGGGCCTTCAATATTCCTGAGTGTTGTAACTTGATATTCGAAATGCCATCTGCACATACCGCTGACAGCTTTAATAATGACTTTGTTGCAAAAATCCATCGATTTCTTTTATGCTCAACCATAAAAATCAGGAATTCTAGCAGCCCTCCTTTTCCTGTAAAGATCAGGTCCCACTTGCGTATTTTTTCTATTATCGCTACTGCTTCTGGCGATCCTTTCTTTATTTGTTTTGGAAATAGGGATTTCTTCCTGCCTGTCCTGGTCTCCCCTTGGCTCTCTTCCATTGTTGGTTTTTGTGGTCCTCCTTTTGGTGACTGTTGCCTTGGGCTCTTGGTTCTCGGGCTTTTTCCTCGTGTTTGGGTATTTGCTAGTTGTTCTAGCCTCTCTCGCATATGTATTGGGAGGTCTGTTCTCTCTGAAAATTGTAGTAGTTGTTTCTTTTGGGTTTCTAGTCCCTCCAGTTTCTCCAATCCGAATTCTTCGCAATAGTTTTGTAACTCCAGTTTCGTTGCTTGGTTTATCCATTGTTTTGCCATCTTGACTTTGAGATTATGTTACTTATGCTACCACAACCTGCTCGGGCGCCACTGTGACGGCGCTTCGGCCGGGGTATGCTCGTCGCGCCGGGTTCCACAGAAATTTGTTTGATCTCTGGGTGTGGTAGCTGAAAGAGAGTCTCGTGGTTCAAGAATAAGGCAGGCTTGGATCGGTAATAAAAGAGATAGAGTTAGTTTTATTGTGCTTAATGGTACAAAGTTTGGTAGTTGCGCGGGTGTTTTTGCGGCGGGCTCGTCCTTCGGGGTCGTCCTTCGGTTGGGCCGCACGTGGCGGATGGTTGCGTGTGGGGCCGGGGAGTCGTCTGGCCGGATCGATGGAGGTCGTCTGTGCTCCGCGGGGAAGGGTGTTGCGGAGGGTTACTGCGCTCCGAGGACTGATTCTGTGGAGGAGGGTTAATGCGCTCCGAGAAGAATTAAAGGTTGCGGAGGGTTAATGCGCTCCGAGGGGGAGTAATGTTGCGGAGGGTTAATGCGCTCCGAGGAGAAGAAATGTTGCGGAGGGTTATGCGCTCCGAGGAGAAGTAAATGTTGCGGAGGGTGAATGCGCTCCGAGGAGAAGAAATGTTGCGGAGGGTTAATGCGCTCCGAGGAGAAGTAAATGTTGCGGAGGGTGAATGCGCTCCGAGGAGAAGAAATGTTGCGGAGGGTTAATGCGCTCCGAGGAGAAGTAAATGTTGCGGAGGGTGAATGCGCTCCGAGGAGAAGTAAATGTTGCGGAGGGTGAATGCGCTCCGAGGAGAATTAATGTTGCGGAGGGTTAATGCGCTCCGTGGAGAATTAATGTTGCGGAGGGTGAATGCGCTCCGAGGAGAATTAAATGTTGCGGAGGGTGAATGCGCTCCGAGGAGAAGTAAATGTTGCGGAGGGTGAATGCGCTCCGAGGAGAATTAATGTTGCGGAGGGTTAATGCGCTCCGAGGAGAATTAATGTTGCGGAGGGTTAATGCGCTCCGAGGAGAAGAAATGTTGCGGAGGGTTAATGCGCTCCGAGGAGAATTAATGTTGCGGAGGGTGAATGCGCTCCGAGGAGAATTAATGTTGCGGAGGGTTAATGCGCTCCGAGGAGAATTAATGTTGCGGAGGGTGAATGCGCTCCGAGGAGAATTAATGTTGCGGAGGGTTAATGCGCTCCGAGGAGAATTAATGTTGCGGAGGGTGAATGCGCTCCGAGGAGAAGAAATGTTGCGGAGGGTTAATGCGCTCCGAGGAGAAGAAGGGAGGCGGAGGTTTAATGCACTCCGAGGAGGATGGGAGGATCGCTGGGTCTGCTGGTGGCTGCTGCTGATGCTTACCTCTCCACTGGCCGGAGCCGAACTGATGCTGATCGCTCTGGCGGAGCTCCTTTTATTCCCAAAACGCGGCTGATCTTACGGTCTGTCCCTAGCGCGTTGTGCTGCGGGGCCCTAACGCGTTTGCACGGGCCGGCTGATAGTGTGCCCGTTGGTGCGTGGGTTATGGCCACACTTGGTCCGGTCAGCTGGGGGTGTGCCCGTGGCTGGCTGTGCTACGGGCCCATTGGTGGGGCTCAGCTGTGGTTTGTTTGTTTGTATTGTTTGTTTATTTATATTTCTTTTATTCTGTGGCAGGTCCTCATGTATTTGTCGCTTATGTTCTACTTATCCTACTAATACTTATTTTCTAATCTTCCTGGCTTGTCTTGGTGATTCTATTGAGGTTGGTTTGGTGTTTGTGGCGCCGGCGCTTGGTTTTCCTGGCGCTGGGCGTCACAATATAGTGACATATCTATAGTCCATGCTCCGCATACCCTTGTCTATGTCTATTACCCTGCACCCACAATACTATAAACAATCCGACACTACTATAAACAATCCGACACTCTCAGCTCCGAAACCCCATAAACAATCTCACGATCGAAATGGACCACGCGTAGCCGATTGCAGGCAATGTAAACAAACACCCTAAGCTAGAAGTGGAACATAAAACAATAGATGCGCCACTAGAATCCAGCCGCACTAAAATCCAGCCGTACTAGAATCACGCCACTCTTCAGAGATCAATTACTAATCGATTCTCAAGAACCACGCCATCGTAGCTGACCAATCAGAGTCCCTATTCTCAGCCACCTCCAAGTAATGCAACACCGATCATACGCAGCGGAAGTCTTTCATCAAAAGCCGCCTTTCCCACATATCGATCGAGTCACGTACTCCATCTCCGAAGCCGAAGTCGAAGCCAACGCCTCCGAATCCAAATCCGAATCCCAAGCCGAGCATCATGATATAAATAGTCTACATTTGGGAAGGCAAAGCAGTTCTGTTCAAGACCAACGTCAATCGCGACACCTCCGGAGAATTCAACAAAAGTTAATTCCATTCAAGACACCGGACATCAGTCATCGTCGGCGAAATAACTAATCAATGTGCACTAAGTTTAAGTGAAAGAATAAAATCTTTTTTTAAAACGCAAACTGCAGTGTCGCATATTTAACTGGCGCAGTCGGTAGGATCTCAGTTAAAAGTGAACCCTTTTTTTAAGACGATCAATTGGCGTAGTGACAGTTACAGTGCGTAATAACCTACAGTGATCAGAGAAAAAGTAACGCTAATACTAAAAAGATCCGCCAAAGAATCTACACACGATTCAAACTCAATTAATATTAGAAAAAACCAATAAATAAAAAGAAATCAACATGCCGCTGACAGAAATACACCTGAACCAAGCCTTGAAGTCAATCAGGCAAATTCCACCATACGACGGATGCCAAGAACGTCTAAGTTCGTTCATAAGCAGAATTGAGTACATCTCCGGATTGTACCCAACAGAAGACCTACGACAACAAAGCATCATGTACGGAGCCACTGAGGGTCAACTGTGCGGACGAGCACAACTTTTATCACAGAGCCTTCAACCCAACACCTGGAGTGATCTAAAGGAAGCCCTAATCAGCAAATTCAACAACCACACTCCATACGAGACGCTACTACAACAATTACACGATACCGAAATTCAATGGGAGTATTCGTAAGTTCATAGAGGAACTAGAAATTAAGTCCAATGTTATAATAAGCAAAACTAAATCTGGAAACTAGCGCAGAAAATAAGATAATCTTTAAAAACGCTCTGGAAAATGCCACCAGACATACCATAGAAGATGCTCTACCCAATAGACTGTTCATTATCTTAGCAAAGAAGGACATTTCTACTATGGCTAAACTAGAAAAATCAGCTCAAGAGTTAGGAATCTACGAAAATTTCGTAAATGATAACAAGAATCACGAACACTCAAGAAACGGAAATAACAATCGTAGGAACGTTGGAACTTATTACCCTCGCTATAGTAGTAACGATTATAACAATCAAAACCCAAGTACTTCCAGAAATAATCATGGAACGAATCGAAATAATTCAGGAAATAATGCAGTAAATAATAAAGGATTATTTAATGAATTTAGAAATTCCTTAAACCAGGGCAGAGCACAGAATCCCACTAACTATCAAATTAACCAGACTCAGGCAGGTAGCAGTGCACCGAATCAGCCAGTCAAACGATTTAGGGAAAACCAAAGTGGACATATGAAAATGGATGTAAATTTTCAGCAGAGTGCCTCGGAAGAAATCGAGGAGGACCATATATAGAAATAATTGTAAATAATAAAAAGTTAAGAGGTATCGCGGACTCGGGATCGTCGATAAATATAATAAAAGAAAACTATACAGATTCCAAAGTCGATAGCGACAACCTCACCGTCCATCCCATCAAAGGACCCGTCCGTCTGACTCAGAGCATTACACGTAATGCAACCAAAAACTGTCCGACAAAACAAAAATGTTATATTCATAATTTTTCTGAAAATTATGACATACTCTTAGGCAGAGAATATTTGATGGCCAGCAAAGCCGTCATCGATTACCGAAACGAAACGGTAACGTTAGGAGAAAGGTCATACCCAATCATCCAAAGTGGAGAAGCAATTGCCGACGGCAAGACCGCACACAAAGGTGATAAGTCATCTTTAAAGGAAGATATAACTACACCCAAGTGCCTTGACCCATCTCCTGAAGGAGAGCAATACTTCGCTTCCGCATTAGAGAATGAATTAAGGGAATGTAACCAGCTAAGGTTGGAATATTTAAATGACGAAGAAAAGGAGAAACTAAAGAAAGTTCTCTATGAATTTAAGGACGTGCAGTATAAAGAAGGTGACATTTTGACCTTCACTAGTACTATAAAGCACGAAATTAAAACCCACCACGAAGATCCTGTATATCGTCGACCATATAAATATGCTCAAATACACGATCAGGAAGTGACCCAACAAATAAAAGATATCATTAGACAGGGAATCATTCGTAAGTCGAATTCTCCCTATTGTGCACCCATTGCTATGATACCGAAGACGATAGATGCTTCAGGAAAGCAGATATATCGTATGGTAGTAGATTATAGAAGTCTAAACGAGGTGACAATCAAGGACAAATTTCCTACACCCAAAATGGACGAAATCCTAGATAAACTAGGTAGGTACCAATATTTTACAACAATCGATTTAGCTAAGGGATTCCATCAAATTCCCATGGAACCTAGCTCGATCCCAAAAACAGCTTTCTCCACGAAGCATGGTCATTACGAGTTCACTCGTATGCCTTTTGGGCTAACCACTGGCCCCGCCACATTCCAAAGATGCATGAACAATCTGTTAGAAGATTTAATTTTCAAAGATTGCCTTGTGTATCTAGACGACATCATTATCTATTCCACATCATTGGAAGAACATTTGTTGTCTCTTAAAAGGGTCTTTGGAAAGTTGAGAGATGCAAACCTCAAACTTCAAATGGATAAGTGTGAATTCCTTAAGAAAGAAACGGAATTCCTAGGCCATGTAGTAACAACTAACGGCATAGTTCCTAATCCAAAGAAAATATCCGCCATAATAAACTTCCCAATACCCAATACAACCACAAAAATAAAATCATTCATAGGTTTATGTGGATTTTATAGAAAATTCATTCCCAATTTTGCTAATATAGCAAAACCAATGACACTCAAATTAAAGAAACGAGCAGTCATAGACCCATCCGAGGAAAAATACGTCGAGGCCTTCGAAAAGTTGAAAATACTTATCACCTCAGACCCCATCCTCGCATTCCCAGATTTCAACAAAATGTTCACGGTAACAACCGATGCAAGTAACATTGCATTAGGAGCAGTGTTGTCGCAAGACCACAAACCAATTTGCTATGCAAGTAGAACCTTAAACGAACATGAAATCAATTATTCAGCAATAGAAAGGGAATTACTAGCTATAGTTTGGGCAACTAAGTATTTCAGATCATACCTGTTTGGTAGAACGTTTGAGATATTAAGTGATCACAAACCCTTGATTTGGTTGAATAACCTCAAGGAGCCAAATATGAAGCTACAACGATGGATCAAATTAAATGAATTTGACTTCAAAATAAAATATTTACCAGGAAAGGAGAACCATGTAGCCGATGCGCTATCAAGAGTAAAGATTAACGAAAACCTACTCGGGGAAACCATTAATAGTGATTGTGCAACGGTCCATAGCGCGCAAGAAGATAATACAAATTATATTCCACTTACAGAGCGACCAATCAATAACTATAATAGGCAAATAGAACTGATTAAAGGTAATGAGGATAAGGTAGAAACATCCCACTATTTCCACAAGATACTGATAAAAATCACATATACTGAAATGACAGAGTCATTAGCGAAAGATATAATAAAGGAATATGTGAGTACCAAAAAGAGTGCACTATATTTCCATAACGAAGTAGACTTCACACTGTTCCAAAAGGCATTCCTGGAGATAATCAGTCCAAATCACTTCACAAAACTGATTAAATCCAGTACCAAACTCATAGATATTCCGAACTACTCCGAATTCAAGGAACAAATATTGAAGAAGCATAAAGAGCTACTTCACCCAGGTATCGAAAAGACCACTAATTGGTTTAAAGGAAAATTCTACTACCCCGATTATCAAAAATTAATCCAAAATATTATCAATGAATGTCCTACGTGCAACGTTGCTAAAACAGAGCATCGTAACACCAATCTAACCTTCGAAATCACCCCTGAAATACAAAATATCAGAGAAAAGTATGTCATGGATTTTTATCTGGTAGGCAATCAACAATTCCTATCATGCATTGATGTATATTCTAAATTCGCTACCCTTGTAGAAGTTAAGAGTCGTGACTGGTTAGAAACAAAGAGAGCCATCATAAAAGTCTTTAACGAAATGGGCAAGCCACAGGGAATTAAAGCCGACAAAGATTCAGCCTTTATGTGCGCAGCATTGCAAGCATGGTTGAATGCGGAAAATGTCAAAATAGAGATCACTTCCAGCAAAAATGGAATATCTGACGTAGAAAGATTTCATAAAACAGTAAATGAAAAATTAAGAATAATATCTAGCGAGGATAACCCAGAAGATAAATTCACGAAGTTTGAATTAATTCTTTATACTTATAATCATAAAACCAAACATAATACCACAAATAGGACACCAGCTGATATATTCATTTATGCCTGATTATGACACCCAACTAAATAAAGTGAATAAAATCACTCAATTAAATAAAAACCGCATAGAGTATGAAGTAGATACCCGCTATAAACTATCACCTCTAGTTAAGTCTAAGGTAAAAAATCCTTTCAAAAGGACGGGTGAAATCAGGCAGGTAGACGAAAAGCACTTTGAAGAGAAAAATAGAGGGAGAAAAATCACCCACTGTAGCGTCATTTGAATATTAATAATTGTTATTAGGATAGTATTTCATGAAGTCTAGTGTAAGTTAGGCTAGGGCAAAGCGGGAGCGCAATAAAAGCTCGTTCTCTCGCTCTTGGCGAATTCGCCCCGCTTTGCCACCGTAGGTAAGGTAGGCTTAGAAGAAATTGTTTGAATATATTGAAAAGGGTCGAGAAAAACCCCTGAATTCGAACGCACGCACCCCTTTTCTTTCGTCGTATTAAATAAAAAATTGCAGTCACCCAAGAACTTTCGGTATTGTTATTTAGAAAAACTATTCTAAAATTTCATGGCCCCCCGGGTGGACTCGCAATTTAAACGTATATATTAATTCAAGTGGAAAGGCAAAAAGTGACAGTGACACAGTGAAGATACATACATAAATAGCCAAAATCTATTGTACATACATACATACATGTGCAAATTAAACAACTGCGGTAGCGGATTGTGTTTTTAAAAAGTTTTTATTTTACTTCGAACTTCACTGATATAGATTTAAGTAGAGGGTCACAAAGGAATTGCGGGCCAAGGGATTGCGCGATCTTAATATTTAGCTAGACTTTGCGGTGTCGCTGCTGGATCAAGACTGATTTGAACTTTCTGATCTTTGCATCGTTGATCCCTTTCGGGAATCGTTTTTCTATAAACATTTCAATTGATTTCGCCATCCCGAGTATTGGATTTCGTCAACCAAAGAGAGAACTGTAAAAGGCCTAAAGTGCAGGATCTGCAGAAAGCCGGGAGTGAGATTGTTTATGAGAAGCCGGGTGTGGGCAAACATTGGTTTTCCATTTAGGCGAGTGTCAAAGATTGGGATTGCGGCGGGGGCGCTTGAGATTGTACATCTTAGAAATCAATTAGGCGGAGGCCCAAGATTGAAATTGTTTTCGTTTTGGAAAGCCAAAGATTGTTTACAACTCGTATAAGAGCTCAATGGAATTGGGTACGTTAACTCCCCCCATTCTTAAATGTTTCGTCCCGATACATTTTGAAGTTCTGATAGAGCTCTAATTTCTTCTGACAGTATTTGAATGTTACTTTCCACTATTTCTTCTGACGGTATTCTTATTGATTTAATAAGTACAAATTTGGTTAATTTATAGCCGAAGTAAAATAACATTAACAATATCAAAATGATTAAAAATAATGTTGTTAATGGTAAGGCCGTATTACCTAATGTTATAAGGGGATTTAAAATATTAACATTATCAAAAGAAAATTGCTTATCATTCGATTGTATATAATCAACTAATTCAAAATCGCTATATCTATGATGCGATATATATTTTAGAATTTTACCCTTATCATTTATGTGGGTTATATTATTTATTACAATTGTGTTGTTGAATATAAGGAGATACGATCCTAACAAAGTAGTATTGTCTACGATATTTTTGCCTGAAACTAATATGGCACCATCCTGAATGATGTCTATTTCTTTGTTTTTTTCCCTTTTTTTAGTGCAGTTGGCTTTAAAGCCATTAAGTAAATTGGTGAAACAGGTACTCTTTAAATTTATTTGTGCGTAATTGTTAAAAGTTTCACTTTTAAAATTATTCATTAAATAGTATTTCTCCTTACATTCACAAACTTTTTCACTTATAACTAACATTCCATCATTTTGTGAGATGGCTCTTGCATGGTAAAACTTGCAAATATCTTTAATTTGAGGATATTTTATGTAAATGATTATTAAATCTGCATTTCGAATTATTTTAACCGTTGCAATGTCCAACAGATCAGACAGTTCAACATTATGTTTTTCATGCTTATAAATGTCCTCTATTTCGTTTTTATTTAAAATTTTTGTATTGAAAATGTTTACTTTTAAGAGGGTTATGGTATCAACTAAATTTAGTAGGTCAAAAGTTATTAATTTTAAACGATGCTTTCTCAGTATCGTTTCTTCATTGAAGATGACATTTTTTAATGAATTTGATAGCAATTCAATTTCTTTGAAAAATTTGGAATTTATTACAAATTGTTTATTATTATTTTCAGTTAATTCATTTACTTTATTTTGTATTTTCAAAAAGTCGTCATGATCAGGGCTGCCTGCTATCCATTTCCAAATGGTACCTAATTCATTTATTCCCCTTTCTTTCCGTTTTGGAACTAATTCTGAAATCATTAATTTTAATAGACTTAAGTCCATTGATATTTCCCACTCATCGTCTGAATTAATTGATTTGTTGACATATTTGGATTCTTTATCAATTATCTCTCTATAAAAACTCAAATTAGTAATATGGAAAAGTTCAGCGTATGTTTCATAAGTGTAAACGTCTCTGTCGTCTTTGAGCAATAGATAGTCACTATGCGTATAGTCAATTACTTCCGAAGTCGTCAATATAACAAAAGTCAGTATTAGTATATTCGCATACATTTTCTGGAAAAAAATATTTAATATTTGATGTTATCTTTATGTATAATTCTGTTTCTATTGTTGATTATAATTTTATTCGGTCGATTTTCCTTAACTACCTGCTTTTTGTATCGGGATTGAAGTTTATTTCTTTCCCCGAATTTCTTTTCATAGACTACTTCTCCTATTTTATAATCTTTTTCTCTTCTATCTTTGTTATGTAGCTTAAGCATTTTGGTCTGAGCTTCCTTAAGTAATATTGGATTATGTTTGTGTTCTATTTTGTTATACAATATGTCATATGGCATTTGATTGGTCGTTGAATGTATCGTCAGGTTATATTTCAGTGCCGCCCTTATTATTATTTCTGAATAATCTGTTAGATTTAGTTCATCCTTGATGCACCGCGCTATTTCTGTTAGTGTGGAATGTACCCTTTCTACCTGACCATTTGAGGTGCTGTGTCTGGGATCAGCATAATAAATAGTTAAGTTACTTCTTTGTATGAATGATCTAAATTGTGCTGAAGTAAAGCTTGGTTCGTTGTCAGTCATTAATGATGTTGCTAACGGAAAGTGTTGCAAAATTTCCATTACCTTATTTTCAATGTTTAATTTACTTTGAATTTCCTTGACCACCAAGTATTTAGAATAAGAATCTATACAAGTTATGAATGTTAGGTTTTGGGCATAGTATATGTCTAAGTGTAATTGATCTCCTTCTTTTGCTGGAATGGGAGCTTCCCCAATTGGAATTTTTACAGGGTGTCTCTGATATTTGTTTTTGTTACAGATCTCACAATTTTTTATATATTCTTTTAATTTTTGTGCAGGTTTGGCCAATAATACAGCTTAGTTATTTGTTTGTAATTTTCGTCTAGTCCTCTATGGGCTCTGCAATGTGTTTCTTCTATAATTATAGCTTTATCTTCTGAATTTACTACATCTTGGAGGAACTTTCTCGTGAAGAGAAATTTATTTATGAAGTTTTCCTTTAGCTTATTTTGGATAAGGTATAAATCTTCTAAAGTGCAGTGTATTCCTGTGGTTAAGTGAGGCTGAATAAATTCTTTTAAAATGATTAGCAGATTGTCAACCGTATCAAATTCAATAATATGTCGGGTATTTTCATAAACTCTTACTAACTCATGAACTGTGAATCTCCCTTGCGCTAATAGTAGCTGCTGTTTAAATTGGTTTAGAGGCTTGCTAGTCTCTTGAATGACGTTTTCAAAACTACTCTCTGCTGAATGCTGAGTATTTATGTCTGATTCTGATTCTGTCTGGTCGACATCACTATCTGTCATATGATTTATTTTAATCCGGGATAACGCGTCCGCTACTACGTTAGTTGAGCCTGTCTTATAAATGATTTTTGGTGTGAAACTTTCTATGAAGTAATACCAACGTTTCATTTCAACATTTGGATTTTTTTGCGACATTGCAAAGGACAAAGGTTGGTGATCTGTATGTATTTCAATTCCACTCACTCCGTATAAATAATTTCGCAAATTTTTTAATGCCCATACAATAGCTAATAATTCTTTTTTATTAGTAGCATATAATTGCTCGGTTTTACTTAAAGTTTTAGAAATAAATGTTATGGGATTCCCATCTTGCGACAAAACTGCACCTATTGCTATGTCCGATGCATCTGTGGTTAATGTGAATTTTTTATTGTAATCTGGTTGTACCAATTCAATATGTGCTATTAAACTGTCCTTTAAATTATTAAATGCTCCAATTGCTGGTTCATCCAGCTGTATTAATGCTTTCTTGGATGCCCTTCGTGAAACTTTCCCATTTACTCCGCTCAGATATTTTGTTAAAGGTTTGGCAATTGTGGCATAATTTCGGACAAATTTTCTGTAATACCCTGTTAGTCCTAAGAAGCTACGTAGCTCTCTGATATTTTTAGGAATTGGATAGTTTTGTATTGTGGAGATTTTGTCTGGATCTGTTTTAATGATATTTTGGGAAACAATGTATCCCAGAAATTTGGTTTCCAATTGAAAGAATTTAGACTTTTCTAGTGAAATTTTCATGTTAGCGTTTTGCAATATCTGAATTATATGAATTAGATCTTTATAATGTTGTTCTATAGTTTTTGAAAATATTATTATATCGTCCATATAAACGTGACAAGTTTTCCCAACTTGTTCTCTAAGTATATCGTCCATTGCCCTTTGGAAAATTCTGGGAGCGTTCGTCAATCCCATAGGCATTCTTAGAAATTCATATTTGCCGTTATTTATGGAAAAAGATGTTTTTTCAATATCTGATTCCCTCATTAAAATCTGATAGAAACCTGACTCTAAATCAATGGCCGAAAAATATTTCGCTTTACCTAAATTGGCAAGGATTACTGAAGGATCTTGCATAGGGTATCTATCCGGTATAGTGTTTTCATTAAGTTTCTTAAAGTCTATTACTAATCTATGCTTAGGAGTTCCGTCTTCATTTACTCCCTTCTTTGGTACTACTATTACCGGTGAATTATATGGGCTTTTACTAGGTCTGATTATACCTTGATCTAATATTTTACTTATTTCGTTATTAACGAAATCGTTAACCGAATAAGCGTATGGATACTGCTTGCCATATACCGGTCTATCGTGTTCAGTGTTAATCTCTCCTTTTATATCCGTTCTGAACGGTAACTGTAAATTTATATTGGCATGGTCTTCTTCGATGATAGATACCATTTTCTCTCTGAGGTTTTCTAAATTGTCCTCTTTGTAGGTTATTGTGTTATACAATTTCATTTTTTTCAATTCAGAATTTGCATAATTTTGAATGTCGGATATTTCTACGACGGCGCGTTCAGGATTTTTGCATCCCAAACTTTTAAATTGTTCATTGTCGGATAATTCAACGACGGCGTGTTCAGGATTCTTTAATCCCAAACTATTCGAACTTTTAGTGTCGGATAATTCAACGACGGCGTGCTCAGGATATTTTAATCCCAAACTATTAAAACTTTGGATGTCGGATAATTCAACGACGGCGGGTTCAGGATATTTGAATCCCAAACTATTGACGGATAATTCTTCGTCGGCGTGCTCAGGATTTTTTGATCCCAAGCTATACAAACTTCCTTCTACCTTTACTGAATCACTTTTCATTTCTTTTTCTTCTTCGAAATATTTTTTATACCCGATACTCAAAATGAGTATTGGGGTATATTAGATTTGTGGTAAAAGTGTATGTGTGTAACGTCCAGAAGGAATCGTTTCCGACCCCATAAAGTATATATTTTCTTGATCAGCATCAATAGCCGAGTCGATTGAGCCCTGTCTGTCTGTCCGTCCGTCCGTCTGTCCGTCTGTCCGTCCCCTTCAGCGCCTAATGCTCAAAGACTATAAGAGCTAGAGCAACGATGTTTTGGATCCAGACTTCTGTGATATGTCACTGCTACAAAAATATTTCAAAACTTTGCCCCGCCCACTTCCGCCCCCACAAAGGGCGAAAATCTGTGGCATCCACAATTTTAAAGATACGAGAAAACCAAAAACGCAGAATCGTAGAGAATGACCATATCTTTTAGACTGCGGAATCTGAATTGGATCGTATTATTATTATAGCCAGCATCAAGAAAACAATTTCATTTTTTCTCGCCCTGTCTCTCTCTAACACACACGTAGCATAGGCGGCTTTGCTTAGAGTAAAACATTAGCGCCTAGATCTCAGAGACTATAAAAGCTAGTGCAACCAAATTTGGTATCCACACTCCTAATATATCGGACCGAGACGAGTTTGTTTCAAAATTTCGCCACACCCCCTTCCGCCCCCGCAAAGGATGCAAATCTGGGGATATTCACAAATCTCAGAGACTATTAAAGCTAGAGTAACCAAATTTAGTATCCGCACTCCTGTTAGATCTCACTATAAAACGTATATCTCAAAATTTCGCCACACCCCCTTCCGCCCCCACAAAGGACGAAAATCTGTTGCATCCACAATATTGCAGATTTGAGAAAACTAAAAACGCAGAATCAAAGATAATGACCATATCTATCAGACTACTGAATCTGGATCAGATCAGATCATTTTTATAGCCAAAAGGAACAAATCAATTTGCAGTGGCTACGCAGCGCCCGACGTCACGCTCAGACTGATTTTCTGTCTCTCTCGCACGCACTCTTTGTCGTGTCGTTTAATATTAGACGCCGCCTGCTGGAGGAGAGCCATACTGACTTAGTATCGGGTATAACCGTAGAGTTGCGGTGTCCGCAGCAACTCACAACGTTCCCCCTCGTTTATTATATATTCCTTCAACGGAAGGATGGTTTTTCCTTCTATAAAGGTTAATTTGTTTAAAGAAAGGACCTCGTCATATATTAGTTTCTCCTCATTGTCTTTATAACTTAAAGTCCCCTTTCCTGTATCAATAACAGCTCCGATTTTTTTTAATAGGTTAAATCCTATTAGTAAATCTGCCTCCATTCCATCTATTTCATAAAACACTTGCTTTGTGTTGAAAATTGTTATATTATGGAAATATTTAATTATTGAAAACCCATTCACTGTAACAACTTTCTTATAAATTGGTAATTCTTTTTTATTGTCGTAAATTCCTTTTTTTATATAACAGGAAGTTGCTCCCGTATCTATCAAAACTTTTAATTCTCTGTTTATTTTTTTGTCTACTCTTTTTAGGTAGGGCAGACCTACTTCGGGGGCTGATCTAAAAAATGATCCTCCTCAATGTTATTTATCCTCATTGCTTTATTAGCCGGTTGTTCCGACATTTCGTTTGGCTTTCGATTCTGCGCTTGATTGTCGTTAGACTGATTATTCGGTACTACGTTTGCCCTAAAATGCTGGGCTTGGCTATAATTGTTATTATTTCTCCTATAATAACCGTTAGTATTCTCCCGATAATTTCTATTGTTATTATTTCCCCTGAATTGATTGCTGTTCTGTCGGTTCCGGATTTGTATCGATTCGTCTATTGTTTCTGCCTGATAATCTGATACCTGATCGGATTTAGTTTCTATTTGTTGTTTTAAATTTACAATTTGCTCTTGTACTTGTGAAATTTGAAGTGCTATCAATTGTTTGACCAGATCTGCTGTGAGATCGGTCCTTGCTTGAGAGTTAATCATTTTTAGTTTTTCAAAATCTAAAGTTAGCTGATCCACTTTTAATTTTGTATACCCGATACTCAAAATGAGTATTGGGGTATATTAGATTTGTGGTAAAAGTGGATGTGTGTAACGTCCAGAAGGAATCGTTTCCGACCCCATAAAGTATATATATTCTTGATCAGCATCAATAGCCGAGTCGATTGAGCCATGTCTGTCTGTCCGTCTGTCCGTCTGTCCGTCCGTCCGTCTGTCCGTCTGTCCGTCCCCTTCAGCGCCTAATGCTCAAAGACTATAAGAGCTAGAGCAACGATGTTTTGGATCCAGACTTCTGTGATATGTCACTGCTACAAAAATATTTCAAAACTTTGCCCCGCCCATTTCCGCCCCCACAAAGGGCGAAAATCTGTGGCATCCACAATTTTAAAGATACGAGAAAACAAAAAACGCAGAATCGTAGAGAATGACCATATCTTTTAGACTGCAGAATCTGAATTGGATCGTATTACTATTATAGCCAGCATCAAGAAAACAATTTCATTTTTTCTCGCCCTGTCTCTCTCTAACACAGAGGTAGCATAGGCGGCTTTGCTTAGAGTAAAACATTAGCGCCTAGATCTCAGAGACTATAAAAGCTAGAGCAACCAAATTTGGTATCCACACTCCTAATATATCAGACCGAGACGAGTTTGTTTCAAAATTTCGCCACACCCCCTTCCGCCCCCGCAAAGGATGCAAATCTGGGGATATTCACAAATCTCAAAGACTATTAACGCTAGAGTAACCAAATTTGGAATCCGCACTTCTCTTAGATCTCACTATAAAACGTGTATCTCAAAATTTCGCCCCACCCCCTTCCGCCCACACAAAGGACGAAAATCTGTTGCATCCACAATATTGCAGATTCGAGAAAACTAAAAACGGGGAATCATAGATAACGACCATATCTATCAGATTGCTGAATCTGGATCAGATCAGATAATTTTTGTAGCCAAAAGGAACAAATCAATTTGCAGTGGCTACGCAGCGCGTGACATCACGCTCAGACTGATTTTCTGTCTCTCTCGCACGCACTCTTTGTCGTGTCGTTTAATATTAGCGGCGTCTGCCGGAGGAAAGCCATACTGACTTAGTATCGGGTATAACTGTAGAGTTGCGGTGTCCGCAGCAACTCACAACGTTCCCCCTCGTTTTTCTTATATGTTAGTTTTTATAATCTTATAT